>NC_062518.1:42608303-42663303 GCF_022655615.1 Tachysurus fulvidraco
CGTGAGAAAGCATGGACCATGAACATCTTGATCACATTGTAGCAGCACTAAACCCCCTTCTCAGACGTTCCTGTATATTCTCTCACCCGGTGCTTCTCTCATGTAGCCTTTAGCCACAAATTCCTGAGCAGTGCTGCTTAGTGGAATCTTACAAGCTACGCTGATTTCCTGTCTTGCTGTAATAAGTAACATTCGGCCCTCCTCCTCTTTCAGTGCTGGAACCTCACTGAGCTGGAACAGACAAAAACAAGCATCATGGGGAAAACGGACATCCCTAAACAAGTCATATGGGACAACTCAAAACACATTTCTCTCTTCTGAGAAATATTTCTAAAAATCTGTGGATGTTGGGGTCAGAGTGCAGGGGCAGCTAGGATACAGTGCCCCCAGAGCAGGGAGGGCTGAGGGCCTTGCTCAAGGGCCCAGCAGCGATCCACAAACCCAGAGCCTTAACCAGTTGACCTACCACTGCCCCAATATATGTATAATATTTATTATTTATTTTTTTATTTTATTTATGTCCACTTTTTATTCCAAGGTCCAAGATTTTAGAAATGTTTCTCATAGCTCAGATGGAAAGAAACTCAATTCAAACACAAGACACTAGAAGAAGAGAGAAATGTGTTTTGAGTTGCCCCATATGACTTGTTTAGGGATGTTCAAAATATATATATATATATATATATATATATATAGGCCTGGAATTTTCCAGAATGGCTTAGTGGTTAGCATGTTCGCCTCACACCGCCAGGGTTGGGGGTTCGATTCCCGCCTCCGCCTTGTGTGTGTGGAGTTTGCATGTTCTCCCCGTGCCTCGGGGGTTTCCTCCGGGTACTCCGGTTTCCTCCCCCGGTCCAAAGACATGCATGGTAGGTTGGCATCTCTGGAAAATTGTCCGTAGTGTGTGAGTAAATGAGAGTGTGTGTGTGCCCTGTGATGGGTTGGCACTCCGTCCAGGGTGTATCCTGCCTCGATGCCCGATGACGCCTGAGATAGGCACAGGCTCCCCGTGACCCGAGAAGTTCAGATAAGCGGTAGAGAATGAATGAATGAAAATCAAATTCCCACCTGTACAGCAAATTCTATTTTCTTATCATTTTATTCAATTCAATTTATTTGTACGGCACTTTTAACGATCCACATCGTTTTAAAGCAGCTTTACAGAAGTACAGAAACAAAAGGAACAAAATAATAATAAAAATGAAATGTATGTATTTATTTAAGTTTAAAATTCATGTAAAGATATACATTTTAAATCCAAAATACTATACATCTCGAACATCTATCCCTAATTTGATCGAAATTCTATTTTTATTCTTAATGATTCTATTTTTATGACAATAAGCCATGAATGTGACAAACTTTCTCTTTAATACTTAATAATACAAATAAACAAACAAACAAACAAACAAATATGCAGATTGTCACGTTAACAAAAAACTAGACAGCTTAAATAATTTTTCATTCATTTCAATTTATCAATCCATCCATTCACATCCTACACAGTGTCAAAGGGAACCTGGGGACTTTATCCCAGGGGACTTGGGTGCCAACACATCACAGGCCACAGTCACATACACTCCCACACTACAGGCAACTTCGAGATGCCAATTAGTATTTTGGTGCATGTCTTTGGACTGCAGGAGGAAACTGAAATCCCTGAAGCAGAAGGAGATCATGTGAACTCCATAGACTCAGAGCGGAGGCAGGACTCGAGCCCCCAACCCTGTTAGTGAGTACAGTATTTGCTAAATAACACAATATTTCGAATATATTTCTGATTAGTCTTAGATTATGAACGCGCCATTACTGTCGAAACGATACGGGAATGTGAATTACAGAAATACTGAATCAGAATCAGTCTATATGTGAATCTGAATCTGAATCAGATTAGCCAGTGATTTTTTTTCCCCACCAGTGTGTGGAACGTGCGGAGAAGCTAAAAGGTTGAGGAACTTGACTTGTGTTGTGCTTCTAGTACACTGCTGGAGACAAAGTGGGATGACATCCTGAACAGTCCACCTCAAGGCACCGTATGTAACCCCTGGGGTAATTCTCATCTAATCCACCACGTGACCATGGAGTCGAACACACACTTACAGTACAGGAAGAGTAACCCGAGCTCAGGATCATGTTTTATCCTCAGAAAAGAAATAATAAAATAAAATAATAATAAAAAAAAAATGGAAAACACCAATCAATGGAAAGTTAAAGGTCTTCCTCAAAGATCTCTGGTACTCTGCTTATCACTAACGACTCAACCAGCTGCCCCATGCCTTATCTGATCAATAAACAGAAAGCTTGTGTAAACTGGATATTTGCAACGTCTGGATCATTAAAATGTAAGATCTAAGATACCAGTGCTTGGCCACAGGGTTACTTTTTATCCGTTGTTACGAATATTCCAAGCAGCATTGGTACAGGAACGTGAACTTTTCTTTTAAAATTGGAAATCTCTTCAGAAACGTCCCTGTGTTTGATGTGAAGCGGCTTTTCATTAATCATCTGGGGTGAAGACCGAGGACAGTTTAGAGCAGAATGACCTTCTTGTGAAGCAGAAAACGGAGCACAGAGGCTAACAAGGACTAATACTTTTTATGCAAAGAACCGCAATTATCAATCGCAAAGTGGACTTACCGAGAATGTCTTTACAAACCTGTAATAATAATTATTCTTTCAACGGTATAATCAGAGGCGCTGAATCACCGTGTTCTTTCACTTGATTGGCTAGTTTAACCCCGGTCAGGGTTAGCTGAGTTAATTCATCAATAGAGACATTAAATGGAGAAAGTAACTACATTTCAGAGACATGAAAATATTCAAAGTGTGCTTTTTACTTCTTTTTTTTTTCAGAGCGGCTCTTAATAAAGGATGTAAAATAAACTCATTTGAACTCCCAAATTGATTTTATTCCTATTCTCAAATCATGACTGGTGATAAGACTAAAAACAGCACCATCCATATTAAGCTGTTTACATCTTGTTTTTGCACATGCTGGACTTGCTCTACTGGATTTGCGCTGCTATTACATATATACATATATACATATATATATATATATATATATACACACATGTGGACAAAATTGTTGTTACCCTTCGGTCAATGAAAGAAAAACCTCACAATGGTCACAGAAAAAACTTTAATCTGACAAAAGTAATAATAAATAAAAATTCTATGAATGTTAACCAATGAAATTCAGACATTGCTTTTCAACCATACTTCAACGGAATTATTTAAAAAAAATAAACTCATGGAACAGGCCTAGACAAGGATTTGCTCAGAATTCCTCTATTTTTGCACTATACTGTATAATGTACTAAATGACATACAGAATACACACTGGTCGGCGCTATTATGCGTCTCTGTCCTGTAGTGTTTTGTTGGTTTGTTTGCACTTCATGTGGTTAGGACAACTTACTTTATGTCCTTAGCACTGTGTTGTTCTGTGTAGCACCATAGTGAAAAAAAAAACTAGCTTTCACCAGGACTCGGTACTGCATCAGTTATATATGGTTAAAATGACAATACAAGGTTCTTGACTTGACTTGAGTTCTTTTGTTTGTACAGTAATAGTACACAGTTTTGCATTTTAGATAGTTTGGACATTTTGGACATTAGAAGCAAAAAATAAAACAAAAAATAGAAAAAAAAATCCCACACCATTTTTGGCCTTCATGCCAACATATTTACTGTAAGTCTTGAAGAGAAGAGGACTGAGTAAGCATACTGTAGCCTTCAGAAACTCACAATGGAGCCATTTAAGTAAGTGCCAAGTCACTGTGTCTTGATACATACGGGACAAAAAAAAAAAAAACAACAAAAAAAAACTTTTCCTGGAATAGGATTTAAAAAGATTCATGGAGCCCAGATGATCCTTCCCTCTAATGCAACCCCCAAACAGCTTAAATAAATAAATAACAATAAAAAAACAACAATATATAATCAATGCCAGGTTGTGTGATTTTATAAAGTCCTTTTAGCAAGTTTTTTTTTCCCACTCAACACCATTTACTACTGCATGCACTGACTGAAATGCTTGAAATCTCCAGCTCTGACCAACGGAGCCTGAACGAAACTCATTGAACTCACTCACTCAGCTGATCTGCTGAACACAACAGAGCAAATCTCGGTCTTGACAGAAAGATTCACTGAGTCACTGATCCAATAAATAAGAGTAGAGTGAATTTTGGTCAGGATTCACTAACTGGAAGGAATGCGGTTTATAGATGGGCATGGATGGATTTGAATAAAAAAAATAATAAAATTATACAGTTCATGTGTTTAAAAAGTAAGGATAGATAAAGCAAAAAAAAAAAAAGGGATTCACTGAATGATTAAGTGCTGCAATCACCGATCTAATAAACAAGAAGAACATGAAATCTTGGTCATGACCAAAATGAACCAATGATGATCGAAATGATTCACTGACGTCATCACTGATCCTCTGGACAAACAGTGTGTCAAATCTTGTTCATGATTGAAAAGATTCACTGACTCAAATGCTATTCCACTGGAAAAAAGAGAATCGATATCAGTTATGACCAAAAGAATTGACCAGAATCGCTAAAATGTGGTTTTGTTGAGAGAGGATAAAATCCCATTTATGACAGATTCACTTACTTAAACAATGATATGCTGATTTCATAAGAAGTAATATTCAACCATAATTAAAATTATTAATTGACTCAACCACTGATCCATTGCTTGAGAATGGATATCCAGTATGATTCACTGACTCAAACACTGATTAACTGAATTTGAATATATCTTCAAAATGATTCACTGACTCAAACACTGACCTGCTGACCAAAAGAGTATCAAATATCAGATATGACCAAAACTATTGACGTCCAGAAACGAATGTTTTACAAAAAACACTGTTTCTCTGAAGGAGAAAGGATCAAATCTCATTAATGTCAGAAATGATTCACTGACTCAAATAATAATATGGTGAACAAAAGATGAACAAGTCTTGGTCATGTCCAGATTGATTGATTTCTACACAAAGTGATTCACTGAATAAGATAGGATTAAGACACATCATGATTGAAATGATTCAGTGCTTCAAACATTGAACTAATGAACAAGAATCATATCTTGGTCATGACTGAAATGAATCATGGCGATGAAATGATTCACTGACTCAAGCAATAATCTGTTAAACAAGATATGATTACATTTTGGTTATGACAGAAATGATTCAGTCACACGAATATCGATCAAATCACATCATGACTGAAATGATTCATTGACTCATTCACTAATTAATAGACTACATAAGGAGGTTTTAATATCAGTTATGACAGAAATGATTCAGTCACTCAGACACTGATCCCCCGAAGGAGCGAGGATCATATTGACTTTATGATTCTTTGTCATGAATGAAATGATTCAATGATTCAAATGTTGATCGGTTCAATAAGAGACGATCAAATCTCAGGTCATGATCGAAACGATTCACCGTCCAAAATGATTCAGCGATCAAGTTTAGCACAGAAATAGCCACAAATACTGTATGACTTACAGCATTTCTGTTGAAACAGAAAGCTCAGTTTAATCATTCTGAAGGACTGGGTGGAAATGGAGGGTTTTTCAGTTTTACATAGTTTACATTTTGTGGTTCAGCCAAATCTGAAAGAAAATGGCAGCGTCTGAAATCAGGTCATTCATCTCCGTGAGTCATTCAAATAAACGGAATAGTTTGTTAACGAATCATGTTTAATCATGAGTTAAGTCGATGATTCGCAGTGTGTTTTATGTCTGACTATAAACACAACATATATTAATTTCTCTCCTGTACGTCGAAGGCATGCTATGTCTTTATTACTCACTCCACTGCCGAGCTACAAAATCTCCTCTTATTGTGGTCCTGGAGATGCAAAAAATAATCATCAGCGCATGAAAGGCTCATGCTGCGAGCCGGTTTACCATCTGGATTTCCCCTGGTTTGCGTGTTGTTTTTGCGGCCAGGCCTTGCTCTGGGAATGTGCTGGATTACAGAAAGCACACAAACAAGCAGGGCTTACAGGCAGACCACAAGTTCTGGGCACGAAACCTTTTAGCGTTTGTTCTTGTGATTTATAGGAAGGACGAGAAAATATAAACGAGTGTAAAACGAATGATTTATATCTGTGGTGAAACGTTACTGGCGTCGCATGTATTAAGTGATATGCAGTTCATTAATGCAGCGAAAGCATGTTTGCTTGAAATGCCACAAAGTCACCAGACACGAGCCGCAGGACCGTAGAAGATTGCGTTTGTGTGTGTGTGTGTGTGTGTGTGTGTGTGTGTGTGTGTGTGTGTGTGTGTGTGTGGATGTATTATATTTCTGTTTAGTAAACACAGAACCATGCGGCGCTCGTTCTTTTATTTACTTCATATCTGCCTGGCTATAAAGCAATTACAGAAAAAGTTCAATAACGTAAGAGCGGTTCATCATCCCACAGAATGAAAGAGGGTGTGTACCGCTTTAGGCCGACATTAAATGTAGTTCTTTGATCGTTTTGTATAACCATGATGGATTTGACTCACTGATTCAGATGGAGACCTTCAATAAGGAAGATTTCTCTTTTTCTCACTTTTCCTTCTGTAAGACTGGAAATCCATTAACTATCCTATCATTGCTTTGGACAATATTGAGTTTCACAAGCCAGACTTCTAGCACATTCCATTAACTGGTTATTTTTTTTACAAGAAGAGGCAGTTTGACTGACGTGGCAGACGACCAACCGCAGAAATTTTCCCACAGACCAACAGCAACCCCAAATTACCTCATTTCCTCACTGCTAACTGTGTTGTGTGAACGTTTCAAGGCCGCTACTTAGGCCTGTATCTTGAGTTGCTTATTGTGAAACATTGCATAATTTTTCCCCTGAAAACTGTCTCAGAGAGAAAAGTGTGTGTTTTTTAAAGTTTATCACATGCTGGATTAACTTTTTGTTATTTACTAAATCAAGTCTCTCCCCCCCCCACACACACATACATGACCTTACATGGTACGACATGCCGCGTAATGCTTTATGACTGTCCGTGATATAAGAAGTAAAATAAAATAGAATTGAAAAAATAAAATATATATGAAGAATTAAATATAACGCTATAAAATAAAAATAAAATGTTATTAAAAAGAGATAAATAAAAATATAAAAATAGAATTGTACAAAAAAAGCCAAGGGAATAACTATATAGAAAATATAAAAAATACTGTATATATGGACAAAGATCGGTGGCAGAACTTTCTAACTAACTAACTTTCTTTTTTATTTGTTACGTACACAACCATGCGCAATATGACATAAAATGCTGTATGACTCTCTGTGTTTCCTTAGCTGTAGGAAAGCCTTTAGGGCAATGAAGCTAATTTCCACTTATGCATAAAAGCTTATAGGGCACATCATTTATCAAACCATCTAGCCCTCAATCCATCCATCCATCCATCCATCCATTCACTTTTGCTATTTCTCAACTAGTCTAACCATCCATCCCTCCTTTCATTTGTATACTTCCAAATATTTAAAGATCCATCCAGCCCTTAATTTAATCCATCCATAGATCCATCCATCCACTTGTCACTCAATCCTCAATCCTTTCATCCATCCATCCATCCATGCATTAATCCATGAAAAGTAGAATAAAAACTTAATAAATAAATAAATAAATAAATAAATAAATAAATAAAAACATTCCCACGTGTTTTCTGAGTAGCATCATTCAACCACAACATTGTTCCACATTGTTCTACGACAAACAGAATCATTTTATGTGAAATGCCAATTAACCTGAAACCATCCGGATTCTTAAGCTTCGATCTAGACAATCTAGAGCATTATCATCTTAGAAATGATTTGTTTGAACCTCATTTTTACGTTGAGATAAATACAGTATACACAACATATCAATGTAAAAAAAAATTATATTCCATGATGCTCATGCAGCCAATCAGTCACTCTAGGTGCTGTTAGGGCACTTGGCTTTAAGTCTCCCACAAACACAAAGCATTGAATGCCGTTTCCTGCCGGGGCTGTTGTCATGGTGACCAGTGCTGCTGCCCCCCCCCCTCCTTTTTTTTCCTTTCAAACCTGAATTGTAATTAATGTGCGCTCACACATAATGAAAGCCACTGACCCCGTTGGTCACCTGCATCAACTGGAAAATGGGCAGCTCTCCTGAGTTTCTTAAAATAGGTAAGTGTGCAATTATTGGGGGCAAAGTGATTTGTTTAAGTTCGCCTCTGAGAAACAAATGTCATGCCTCATGCTGCTTCACACTCAGCTGCTGGTGATCTGGGACAGGCTAGAATTAGAAAAATAAAAAAAAAATAATTGACCTATGATTTCTTTGCAGTGCAAAAGTGAGGTTTGAGTTTCATTACCATGTGCTGGAAGGGTGGACGGTTCAAAGCAGACCCGTCGCTCGCTCTTCCCATCTGCTCGTTCAGTATGATGGACTGTGGGAGATTTTCCATCTGCATATTCACAGCAGCCTGTTTCATCTCATCCTGTTCACTCCACGACCTTCAGCCTGGCTGAGAAATTAAGACTTGTCCTCTTTGATCTGCTCAGTTCCACTTCAAGGAGGATCCTTAAAGTGAAATAGAGTTTACGGCCAACGTTTAATAGATCTGCGATCGTGTGAAAACGTCCTGACTTTCATTTTATGCCGATTTCTGCCTCTGCATGTTTTACTGAGTGATGTTTTGACCAGATTCTTTCCCAATACTTTATAGTTCTTATGTGCTTGCATGAATGTTATGATGTGAATGTTATGGAGGTCCAAGAAACAAGTTAGTCCTTATGTTATAGCAGCTATAAGCTATAGGTCTATAGGGCACTTCATCTCAGACCCTCACCTGTAGGGCAAGGCAGCTCATTTCCTCAAACTGTAGTTATCAAAGCCTATAGAGCACTTCATCTATTCCTCACCTGTAGGAAAGCTTAATAGGGCACTGCATCTCAGTTCCTCGTATAAAGGAAAGTCTATAGAGCAATGCAGCTCTATATATGAGTATACCTCATATGTATAAAAGCCTAAAGGGCACAGCATCTAATTTCCTCAAATTGCCTCTCATCTAATTTCAACTGCATTTCAGTTCTTCACAAAGGAAAGCCTATAGACTATAGGGCAATGCAGCTCGTTTCCTCATAGTTATTAAAGCCTTTAGGGCACATTTAAAAAAGCCTATAGGTCACCTTGCCTCCTCACATGTAAGAAAGCTTAAAAGGGCACTGCATCTGAGGTTCTTGTATAAAGGAATGCCTATAGAGCAATGCAACTCATTTCCTCATATGTTATAGCCTATAGGGCACGGCATCTAATTTTTTCATATGTACTAAGGCCTATAAGGCACAGCATCTAATTTCTTCATATGTACTAATGCCTATAAGGCACAGCATCTAATTTCTTCATATGTACTAATGCCTATAAGGCACAGCATCTAATTTCTTCATATGTACTAATGCCTATAAGGCACAGCATCTAATTTCTTCATATGTACTAATGCCTATAAGGCACAGCATCTAATTTCAACTGCATTTCATTGATTCACATATCATCAGTTATTAAATCCTATAGGGCATGGCATCTACTTTCCCCATATTTAGGAAAGCATATAGGGCACTGCATCTCAGAGTTAGGTCTAGGGGAGTCTCAGGGTTAGCAAAGGGTGATTACCAAGCTGGATGTGGGATGGTGCTAAAGAAAGGAGACCAAGAAAACCAAACACACTTACCTAACATGTTTTTTTTTTTATACACACTCACCTACAAACAAAAGTGAATCTAAAATCCTAACCACGCTACACTTCCCTCACAAACTTAAGTACAGGGGGTGGCACCTGCTCCTTAACTAAGGTGTCTAGACAGACAAAGATACTACATATTGCAAAAATGTATGAGCACTCTTCTTCTTACCTGTTCCATCCCCGTAAGCAGAACAATATTGCACACAAACAGCCGTACCATGAGAACCAACAACCACCAAGCCAGAAAAAACAAAAATGAAACAATTCCATAAGAAATTGAGCATGACGCGGTTTTTGCACCATGCTCGCTCTTATTGACTTATAGACTTCTTCCAGATGCTCTTCCGGGGCAGCGTCCACACAATGTGGTCCCTCGCCTCAGCGACCAGGACTGGGAAAGTGGCCAACTTTATCACGCTCCGCCACCAACCATGCTGTAGTAAGTAAATTGCAGAAACAGCAACCAAAATACAGTACAGTAACAGTACAGTAACATCCTCTTCTGACGGAAAGCCTATAGGGCAATGAAACTAAGTTCCTCTTATGAAGGAAAGCCTATATGGCAATTCCATGTATGCTAATAGGACACTTCATCTCATTTCCTCACACGTTTAAAAGCCTATAGGGCACAGCATCCGATTTCCTCACACATCGGAAAGCCTTTTGGAAACTTAATCCCATTTGCTTGCATGCCTACAGGCACTTCCTTGAAATATAGAAAAGCCTATAGGGCACTTTATATTTTCAATCAAATCCATTTTCATTGTCTGAGTTTGTGTTAAAAAAATTTTTGTCAACTCCTCCTGACCAATCAGAACTAGGGATTTAATAGCTCTGTGGTGTAAAAATAAACACTGAAGGTTTGATTGGACAGCGATAGTGGAAATGCCAAACAAAGACAGAAGCTGACCTTTTTTTCTGTTAACAAATAAAACCAATGAGGCAAAATATCAGGCCATTAGGGTCTCAGTGTCTACAGTACAAGAATTGCTGATTACATTTGTCGCATCTTTTTTTTTGTCCCAGTTGTCCATGCGCAATTGTCTGTTCAGAGAACAGAATAAACCCGATAAATCTGTTCAAATTCACGAGACACCTCTGCTACAGCAACTGTTAATCAATGCAATGGTTTACAGAGAAAAGGTCAGTAAACATATTAGGAAAGCAAATAATGTTCCTTCAGCCAGATTATCGAAATGAACCTTTTCTAATAATCACTTGGTCCAATCTAAAGTTTAAATCTAAATGCTCTGATTTAACAAAGGTTGGTGTATAAAAGCAACATGCAAGCTTGATAACACCCAGAAAAATGTTTATGCTGAATTATTTCCAGAGTCTTAAAGGCATGGAAATTTTTCAAAAAAAAAGGCAGTAAAATTTACCGTAAATAAAACACATGTTCAGATACAGCTGTGAAAGCGCAAATGTCGTTGTTAGCCAAAATAAAACCACAATCATAAGACTTTTTCATATTTGAAGTTTGGTATAAAATATGTATACTTTTATAATTAATGATGATAAATTACAAAATAATCAGTGACCATATTTAAAAAGGTTACATTGTGTAACAATTCCACAATGAAATTATTTAACAAATAAAATTACAGGATAAAAGGTTACTATATAATGAAGTTTTTTTCTCTGCCATTATTTCAGATATTTGTTTATATGTAATATATATGATTTTTTTTTATATATACATTTCTTAACACTGCTTACACACAATGACACTTCCTGCAATTCTTTGTGGCTAAAAAGTTTTTTTTTCTCATTTATTAAAAAAAAATAAAAATAAAAATCTGCTACCCTTAAATGTGCACTAGTCACTTTTAGTATCAATGACCAAAAAAAAAAAATAAAAAAAATAATTTCAACACTAACTGAATCTGCAAGTGCCCAGAGAAGCCCAATTCTTTTGTAAGATAAAAAAAATAATAATAATTAAACAAACAAACAAACAAACAAACAAACAAACAAACAAAATAAATAAATAAATAAATAAATAAATAAATAAAGACCTTTTTGCAGATGCATTGAAATAGAAAAAGGGAATTTGTAAAATGTATTTTAAACTCTTGCTTACTGCATCTTTATCTTTCTTCGAAAAGCCTTTATTTTGTCACATACTTTGCACTGAAATTCCTTCTTCACATATCCTAACTTTTGGAGGTTGGGGTCAGAGCACAGAGGCAGCCATGATACAGCACCACTGCAGCAGAGAGTTTTAAGGGCCTCACTCAAGGGCCCAACAGTGGCAGCTTAGCAGTGCTGGGGCTTGAACCCTGATCTTCCAATCAACAACCCAGTGCTTTAACCGCTTGAGCCTCCACATCTGCTTAAGCTCAGTACGGACTGAAACCCAGCTCACACAACACACAACACGCTTCATTATTATTATCGTTTCCCTCTACAGTGAGTTTGTCTCAGCCTCATCATGCACTGCAATCAATTAAGCTGGACTTTGTGTTTCCACTTCCTGCTTTACCGGTGAACGACTAAACAACATCACAGGGGAAATCGTCACCATCTTAGAAACATCCCTTTCATCCTGGATAAATAAAAGAGCTTGTGTTGTTGGGAGAGACGATATAAAGTCTTGTCTGTCGGCGGCTGTTAAACTTCTTCACAAGTTTTTTTTTTTCTAATATCAGTTCGTCTCTGTAGATATGAATCCCGTCACATGAAGGGAAGTGCTGTTTTAGGCAAATAATCAACAAAGCAATTGTATCACCTGGAGGCACTTATTCCTTACACTCAATTTACATTAAAAGCGAAGGCCCATTTAAACTACAAAGAGGAAATATATAAAACTTAACCATGAAAAACATACAGTATGTACAGTAATAACCAAAACATTACCTGGACATGACGATGTTTTAAGGCTCGCACATGACACCGTTAACGGATACGGCAACAGCAACAATGACTCACAAAAACAGAGAGAGCAAGACAGGCATATATTAAAATAATCTTACACTGAATTTTATTGGTTGGGGATAAACAACTTCATATTTTAGATACTTATGAGCAGAGCCGATCCTGACCTCCCTAAGCAAAATTCTGTAAGGGGCCCTCCTACCTGACCCGTGAGCCATGTACACCATTTGCCACACATTCACACGTGCACTGGCAGCACTGCACAGCTAATTTAGCTAGTCAGATAGGGCCTTTTTACACCTGGTCACTTCATGTGTTTTCTCTGATCCGATAGCTATCTGATTTGTTAAAACTGTTCCATTTACATTAGACTACATAAATGCGTCTTGGCGAATCGGATATCGATCTCATTTCCGGTTTAATTGAAATGAAAAAACAGCATTTACTGTTTGCTGCATTTTCGCTGGCGGCAGCAGTGCATTTTAGGACCCAACGAGACACCTGGGTGAAAGATCAGAGCCAGTGCTGGTGAGAAAACTGGTGTTTCTGGCGCGATGCATGACACGCGAGTCACCTGTGAGTGACGTACTTCCGTTTGGGAAGAGTATAGCGCTGACGTATGTGGCTTGAACAACCACATTCATTTACACCTGTCCAGTTTCATCTGAAACGCGTCCTAGACCACCTCCTGAAGGGTTTGAACGATCCTATTTATATCCGTCTCAAAACCGTTTCGGAGGGCATTTAGAACTGGTCTTTTTACCATCGGATAGCTATCTGATCACAGAAAACGCATGAAGTGACCAGGTGTAAAAACCCCCATAGAGACTAGAGACAGAATCACATCAACTTTACTGTTATTTACTCTTGCTGACATCAAACTTGAAGAGAACACAAGTTTACCTGATCGCTGTTCTCGCATTTCACTCTCATTTTGTTTCTTTTTTCTCTTTTCGTGGCCAAATGGATAGCGCCGCTTCGTATTGTCATCTACACAGTAAACATTAACACTACGCTGTAAAATGAGGCAGGGGGAGGCAAGGCATTTTGCGAGGCCCTACGCAACTTGCATAATGAGCTTATAGGGCCGATCGGCTCTGCTTATGAGCCAACAATTGGGGCATCACAGAAAGCAGAAATAGGTTTGATATCACTGTTTACTTTAAAGATTAAAGTTACATTTGTGTGAAACAAAACATACCGTTTTTCTAGATATATTAAATTTTTATTCAATTCGCTTTTATAGCACTTTTAACAATTCCCATTGTCTCATAACAGCTTGACAGAAGTATGGAAACAGAAGAGAGATAAAAAAAGAAATAATAATAATAATAATAATAATAATAATAATAATAATAATAATAATAATAATAACAATAATAAATAAATAAATAAATAAATAAATAAAAACAAACAAATAAAGTTTAAAATTAATAAAAAAAATACTTTAAAATCTATCCCTATCCCCAATGAGCAAGCCAAAGCCGACCGAGTCAAGAAAAAACTCCCTGAGATGATATGAGAAAGAAACCTCAAGACCTCAAGACCAGAATCAGAATGGAACCCATCTTTATATATTGTTTCTATTATTCAAGAAAAAAAAATACTACAAATTCAAAGTCTTGAGTGTTTACTGTCATATGAGCTTCATATTAACACCACTGTGGAGGGAGACATGACAGAGACGTTCAGATTCCATTTTTCGTTAAAATAAATGATATAAATGATCGTGAATTAAAGTGCAGCTTGGTAATAAAACAAAACTGGTGTAAATATTGACGCACATCCTGCTTCAATCAAGCATGTAATGGAGGTCATTAGTTAATATTGATCCGTCTTTTCAGTCATGGATGTAATAAACATTGTTGAATGTAGGTGATTGTCGCCAGACTAAATTATAATGTTTTATTCATAGAAATATTAATACAAGCATTAATGAGCATAAAATGTAGTTAATGGTAACACACAACTCGTTATTATGCCACGGATAGAAAAAAAATCTAAAAAAACATTTGGATAAAAATCTGCTAAATGAATAAATGTAAAAAATAAACAAAATGGAAAAAATAAACATTGAAAACAAAGAAAGAGTTTATTTTGTTTAACTTACCAAATACTATTCTTGAACACTGAAACCTTTCCTTTAAATAGCAACACAAGTAACCCTGACATTTAAAGAGGCATTTACCAAAATAGACTTCTTCCCTTGAAGGACTTTTTAATATTTTACTCCATCATACTCAACATGAACATCATTTTTAGTTCAAGAAATGAAATTATTTTCTGCAATCAACATTGAAAAAAAAATCCTTGGTAGTGGAAATATCTGGAATATAATCAAATGTAATCATCTATATTTACATTATTTAGCATACACCTTTATTCAGAGTGACTCACATTTTTTATCTCATTTTTATACAACTAACAATTGAGGGTTAAGGGCCTTGCTCAGGGGCCCAGCGGTGGTAGATTGGTGGACGTAGGAATCGAACTCACAACCTTCCGATTGGTAGCCAAACACCTTAACCACTAGGTTACCACATCCCATTCATATATTCCTATTACATGATTAGACCAAATATTCAATTATTAAACAAATTTCGAGGCATTTGTAAAATAAATTCTAATTAAACAGAATTTCATTGAAAGAAACCAGCACAAATATCTACCAATAAAATGATTATTCGTTGGTTAGAATCAGTCAATTCTGAAATTAAAATCAAAATGTACATGGCATATGAAATATGTTTTGAGATCTAGTCAAATGTTTCTTATTAATGTTTAAAGATGAAAGTAAACCATTTATGAGAATTAAACATTATTAAATATCATGAAAATGAACCGACAGAAACAAAACAAAACAAAACAAAAAAACAATCACGCATCTCTAGCTTTCTAGATTTTTTTTTTACTCATTTCAAGATACCATAAAATAAAAACAGAAAAATCTAGAAAGATCAATTTATAATGGAATAAACATTTATTTATTTATTTATTTATTTATTTATTTATTTGTTTGTTTGTTTATTTGTTTGTTTGTTTGTTTGTTTGTTTGTTTGTTTAGTTGTTTATTTATTTTTAATTTTAGAAAACACCATTTCAAATTGATTTTTTTTTTGTTTTACTTAATTTTAGAAGGTTTAAATAAAGCCCAAACATTTTTTTCTATCCTCACTATGCAATACTGTATATTTAGTTCAATAAGTAAAATCTCACGTGAGATATTTATTCTTTAAACAATTCAAAATTTACTTCCAAACAAAGCCTTATTTTAACTGTATGTCTCTACTGCCTCTTTCTTTCTTTCTTTCTTTCTTTCTTTCTTTCTTTCTTTCTTTCTTTCTTTCTTTCTTTCTTTCTTTCTTTCTTTCTTTTCCACAAGCTCCAGGCAAATAAATAAAGACCACGTCCACGTTTGCTTTCCTCTGTGAGCTCATTACAGCTTAACACCCAGCATGCACTGGTGTAAATTTAGCTAGTGCAGAGCCTCAGTCTGGCTTTGCTGTTTTTCCGGGATTCTCTGGGCACGCTGGCCGTGATCATGGCAACGGCATTTCGGGGGCCAAGAGATGGTGCAGTGCACAGGGTTTCTCTTTAATTATCCTCCTGCTGTTTATTTCCCCCGCGAGCCAAACAGCATCAACATTCATCAGCCATAAGAGAGAGGAAAAAGGACCTCGTTTTCTACCCCCACCTCTCTCTGTCTCACACACACACACACACACACACACACACACACACACACACACACACACACACACACACACACACAAAACAGATAAACACACTCTCATATACACTCAAGCTCCCAATCTCTCCTTACACACACACACACACACACACACACACACACACACACACACACACACACACACACACACACACACACACACACACACACAAACACACTCTTTTATCTTCTACAATCCATATGCGCCCTCATACACACCAGACCTACACACAGAACAGGAGGTCTGACCCATTTTAAACAAAGTCTTGCATAAACAGGGTTACAGAAAAGCTTTATAAAGCTTCGGGAAGCCTTTCTGAGCTGTACATGAGGCCTCAGCTTGCAGTAAACAGTCCCATGTGGAAATTGATAAAGGCTGAACAATGCAACTTGTATCTATATGCGATGCCAAAAGTCTCTATACACAGAACACAGGAGAATTTTTTTATTATTATTATTATTATTATTATTATTATTATTATTATTATTATTATTATTATTTATTTATTTTAGCAACATGTACATGATTAGCATTTCTGGTTAAACACACACACACACACACACACACACACACACACACACACACACACACACACACACACACACACACACACACAATCGACTCTCCTACTCATGAAGTAGTGTGAACACATTCTGTATTTAATTGCATGCAAGCTTGTAACATCTTCCTGATCCAGCTGTATATAAAAATACAACATGGGTTCAAATAGTAGAAAAAGTGTGATTTTTAACCACATTTTAGAAGACACATTGCAAGACGTAATTTGTCCTGTGTATGAAGTCTTATATGATATATTCTTATATTATATATTCTTGTATGAAGATAATAATGACTGTACTTCTCCACCTGTTTACAGGTATTTTCGTCCTCTCCTCGTGAGCAAACTGCTCAAGCTGTCTCAGGTTTTTTTATCCATCTGTGTATATGTTTACATTAACACCGCATCACTAGATTAGCCGGATGTCGCGTCAATTCACGGCTAGGTTAAGCTACGTTTCCAGAAGTTGCTCACCCTGTGCGAAAGGTGGTTGTTTGCTTCACGTTTGTTTTGGTTGTTAGTGCGTTTAAATGCTTTGAATTTTTCTTACATTCCTATAACCATATGTCCTGTAGAGTTTTCTACAACTCTAATATATAATTTTTATCCATTTGCAGTTACATGTGAATCATTGAATCAAGTTCATTCGTTCCTCTTTTTACTTACGTTACAGAGAACTATAAAGCGTCCTTGTTTCTTCTGTCTATAATACAACAGAACAACTGTTTTTCATGCCTCTGAGGCTTTCCTCACCTTCCTTACCTGCACTGACAGAAACGGCTCCTTCCATTTGCTTCATTAAACAGGGACACGTTTTGAATCCATTTATTAATAGTCTCACATTGCAGTCATACAGGTTCCTGTGTATGAATGTTTTGCTATAGAAACTTTTAGATATACTTTCAAAGGAGCACAATAATAAAAAACTGGTGAAGGGTTTATATAGATGGTGGGGGTTTCATTTCTATACACATTACACGTATGAGTTGGGTGGATGTTAAAATCCCCTATGTGACTGCTCGTTTCTTCAGAGTTATGCTCTGGTGAACTCTCTGGCTTTATGGCTCTGTCTGTCAGTCTGTACTGGAAGACAGATTTACTGTGGTTTAACAGTCTGGCCGTTATTTTTTGTTCTTTTCTTCCATACACAAGTACAGTTGTGTAAGGAGTACTATCTGGCAACTGGTGATTTTCTCTGCACAGCGTTCTGTAAAACAGCCGTAAATTCGACTCAAAGCGATGAACACGAGCGCGGTATAATGTTTCATTCCGGCTTTGACCAAACCAAACCTCCACGCATGGATAAAGTGAGAACTACAGGCCCAATGATTACATTTATTATTATTTATAATCTTTTAGGAAAGATTCCTGTGTTCCTGTGAATTAGCTGTGAGTTAGCAAAGAGCACACGTGATTTACATTTAGTGACAGCAAGAAAGGCAAAAAGCTCACAGCTGAAAGCAATAAAACGATGAAACAATGAAAGCCTGATTTATAAAAATAGCGTCCACTAAATCTACCAATAATGCAGCTCAGCCACTGCATCGTGAAGGCTACAGACTATAGACACTGATTCATGCTTTATTCTTTAATGGCGTGCCAAAACATTTTCACATCATTCATATGACACAACTGAGTTTCAGAAAATTTTCCGTTTCAGTAATAGAAATAGTGAAATAATTTATATTCGACTGTGTAATCTGTAAAAAAAAAAAAAAAAAAGAGCTAAAAACACAGACTCATGCTTTTTATTCTTGTATTTGATGCCAAAATCTCTGGTCCTAACTAATTATGGACTACTATGTATATTATGGACTTGTGGATTTTTCTTTTCTATTTTATTTATTTGTTTGTTTGTTTGTTTGTTTTTGTATTGCTTTTTTGTAATCATTAAAATGACATTTAATTTAAGAAACTTTTCAATAAGCTGAAATAATTTAATTGACAGTTTAATCTCAAAATCACAGTAACTCGACATTAAAATAAAAAATAAAAAATGAAATAAAAAAATGTAAAAGAAAATCACAATAAAAATCACAGTAATAAAATAATTGAAATAAAAATATATACAAATGTACAAACTGAATATTAAAATTAAAAAATATGTAAAAACTAATTAAAAAAAACTAAAAAAAAAACTAAATGAAAAAAATCACTGTAACTCAACATTAAAATAAAAAATCTAAGAACTAAAAAAAAACTAAAACTTAATTTTAAATTTAAATGTATTTATTTATTTTTATACTTTTTACACTGAGACAATGTAAATTGTTAAAAGCACTAATAATAATAATAATAATAATAATAATAATAATAATAATAATAATAATAATAATAATAATAATAATCGTAGAATAATTAAAATACTTGCTAAGAAACTGATTTATTTAAGCTTTTATTCACTGTATTATATTTTCTGTGAGTCAAAAGTTTACATAAATGTTAGTATACATACCCTTTTGTTTTGGCTGCCACTATTGGGCCCTTGAGCAAGGCCCTCAACCCCCAATTGCTCAGTTGTATAAAATGAGATTAAGTCACTCTGGATAAGGACGTCTGCTAAATGTTGTACTTGAACTTGAAACCAACTCTCATGGTTACATTCTCCATTGCTGAATGAAACTGGTGGAACTCAGGAAGATTTGTAGGCCTCCTTGATCAGACTATCATGGAACAGCAGTGTGTGACCTGGCAGTGCTTTACAGTGATAGTCATATTGATATGTTTTTTTTTTGACATGTGCTTTTTTTTCACGTGTACTTACCCAGCACAACTAATGGATTTATACCCCCCTCCACCCGCAGCTCCAATCCCCTAAACCAACTTGCCTTTAAATATCCGAGATTGCTCCGTCTGTCCGGTATATACCTGTTGTTCTCGCCTTGGCTCAGTCTTTGTTTTCTGTGTTTGTGTTTGTCTTGCATTGTTCATGTTGTGTTGCTGTTATCGGTGTTGTCTTGTGATGCCTTTTAGATTTCTCTCTCTTTTTTTAAAGACTACCCAGTGAGGTTCCTAGTGTTTTCCGTGTTTTGTTAGTTTAGTTTGTTGTTATTTTTTTCCCCAAAAAAGTTCCTAGTTTGTTTTATCTTGCATCTTGGTCTGAACTTTGAGTTTCTCCTGCTTGAGTCTCGGGTTCAATTCCCCCCTCTGGAGGCATCAGTATGACACATACATGCTTTTTCATTTCAGCCCACAAATTTTCTACAGAATACAGGTCAGGGTTTTGTAAAATAAAAAAAAAACAAAAAAAAACAAAAAAAAAACACTTCGGTTCTTTCACTTTGCTGACTTTAAGACATCTAGTTGAATATTTGGAGGTGTGCTGAGGTTCAAAGTTGTACCAAAGGTCCGGCTGATGTCTGTCGGTTTTCGCTTTTTCTCCCTCTAGCTTGATTCTGTCTATTTTCTAAAGTGCACCAGTGTCTTTTCCAGCAAAAAAGATTAAAAAAAAGAAAAAAAAGAAAGAAAAAGAAACATGTTGCTATAATGCTTCCTTCACAGATGGGGTGATTTTTTTTCAGATTCAAGTCTAAAGTGTCAGTGGTTTGTAACAGTAAATCTGCATAAAACAATTACAATAAAATCCACAGACTTCATCATCAAAAAATCGGTTATACTTGCTCTTACGTGACAGAATTCTTCCGTTCATCTCTTTGAAACTGCGAAACGAATGCCCAGAAATACTCAAAAATCCATAGTAATAATCAAATAGAGAAAATGTTCGGTGTGCAATTCGATCTCATTCTTTCAGCAGAATGAAGAGCTCGGGCTGTCTGAACCTGTGCTCGTACTCTGAGAAGATGTGAGATGCAAAGGAGTGAAGTGCTTTTCAGCACAACAGATCTGATTAGGAATATAAGACACAGGGTTTTAGGTCACTCAGACCAACATTACAAATATCCAGTATTGAACTCGGGCCTCGGATTACCGTCAGCGCTACGAGCCTATAATAGCAAAAAAGCAAACCGAGCCCTGTTCAAGAACTGCATCGAGTCTGTACTCAGGATCATTTCTGCATCTAAGAAGTAGAACAAAAACCCAATATGAATAATTCTACTAATGAAATAATGTCTTACTAATACTACACGTTATCAACCAATGTGAAATCCTCTTCCTAGTACAGGACGATTTCTACAGTAATGTTAGCGACATCATCAGCACTTGTAGAAAATGATACGTTCAAAGGTTATTTTATATTATATTACAGTATAAAAGCTGGTCAGATGCAGATGAAAGATATGAGTCAGTTCTACCAGAAGACCCTTTAACAGGAATGTACAAATAAACCTAATCTAGCTAGCTAGCTAGCCCATGTACTATAACATTAGTTTATTTATTTTTTTTTTTGGGTGAATTTCAAAACAAAGCAAAAGTCAACAGAAATCTTATTCAATATAAATGTTTTTTTGTTTGTTTTTGTTTTTATCACACAAACTAATGTGTTGTTTTCTCATTATTTTTTTTTTATAACCACATGATTTAGCATTATTCTGAACTCAAGTTCTAGAAATCGACAGTAATTTTCAACATTATTTTTAAATAAAAATAATAAAATAATTGAGTTATTTAATATCTAATGCAAAATGCATTCATACTATATTCATTAAAAGTAAATAAATAAATAAAAGAATAAATAAATAAGTAGAAACAAACCTAGCAGGCAGAGAAAAAAAATAACAGCAACATAAAGATAAGCTACAGAAGCTACAGTAGTATATTGTGATACATTCAGACCTTCTTTTCTAGACACAAACTATCTGTATGTGCATTTATGTAAATAATGTAACTATTGTTGGCTCCATCGAACCAGAGATTACATCAGTAAATTGTGGTAAACTGTCATTCATCTGTTTCTTTTTTATATTATTTACTCTGCACCTAATTAAAATCAGGTACTAATTAGCTCTAAATAAATTATTTGAAAATTAAAGAAAGAAAGAAAGAAAGAAAGAAAGAAAGAAAGAAAGAAAGAAAAAAGAATATATATATATATTCTTTTTTTCTTTCTTTCTTTCTTTCTTTCTTCTTTCTTTCTTTATATATATATATATATATATATATATATATATATATATATATATATATATATATATATATATATATAGAGAGAGAGAGAGAGAGAGAGAGAGAGAGAGAGAGAGATATTTTATATTTTGTTTTTTATTGAATTTATATATGATTTTTTTTTTTTATTCTTTTTTCTTTACTAATTTAGAAATTTATTTACTTTTTTTTCCCTAAGTTCCAGCACAGGGAGAAAAAAATGGTATAGTTTGGTACCTTTTATTCTACTCTGTCTACTATGTGGTATTCAATTTCAGTCCCAACATCTCATCTCTCTCTCTCTCTATCTATCTCTATCTCATGCACACACACACACACACACACACACACACACACACACACACACACACACACACACACACACACACACACACACACACACACGCGTTCAGCATACACAGAAAAGTAGTTCATTTACGTAGAGGACAAAGGCCAATAGGAACTGCTGGCTCTGCAAGACAGCCATGTCAATCTCCTCACAAATCAATCAGAGACAACAGCAGCGTTGCTGACATACGCAAACCAAGTTCACTGGCGCTCCGAGTGCGTCTGCCGTCCCCTCAGGACTCCCATTCCATCGGCTCCTATTAAACATTAGCTATTTAATTCTGCAGTGAGGCTCCAGTGAGCTGGAAGAGCTTTGCTTTGCTTTTTTTCCCCCACTAGCTTCTATTTCAGCTAAAAGCAGGAAAGAAGGAGAAGGAGGATGAAGTAGCCAGGCCTTTAACTTTTGGCAAAATTGTAGTGATATGATCACATACCCCACCAACCACCCCCCGCCCCCCCAAAAAAAAGTAGACTGGAGCTCTTTTTCTCCCGACAAGTTGTTGATTAACGCATAATGCCCGGCCTGCAGACACGAGCTAAAATGGAAACGTTCTTGAAAAAGTGAGGGCTATTAAGTGTAAAAGTGCAGGCTATTTTTCCTGCACAGCCCTGAGAGAATGACTCTCTCTCTCTCTCACACTCTCTCTCTCTCTCTCTCTCTCTCTCTCATTTTCACACCTACTGCACACAATCATTTATGGTCAAACGCATGTAGAAATAGACACTGCTTCTATATTGCGTATTACACACACACACATACAAAACACACACACACACACACACACACACACACACACACACACACACACACACACACACACACACACACACACACACACACACTTTTCTTTGGAGGTCCAGAAATCCCTTTCATGCATAAATGATTTAAAAATATAGCTAGATTTCTTTTATGACGTGTGAATTGAAATGAGAAAAAAAATCTCAATTTATTTACTAACATTAGTGTGTGTAAAATAATACAGAACATATTCGAAACATATATCGAACGGTATAATTCTAACATTTATTAAGCTTCCTAAATGGTTCTTTTTAGCAGATGAAAGGCTCTTTAGACTGTGAAACTGTTCTCTATGTCACTAAGAAAAAAGGGGTTTGTTCAAGAGCCGTTTACTGAATGATTCTTTAGGGGACCAAAAAGGTTCTGCTATGATATCGGTATTAAATCCCCCCCTTTTTTTTCTTCTTTCTTTCCTCCAAATGAAACACTGTACAGTATGTCTGACAGACTTGATTAGATTATTCCAGTATGACATTTGGACAGAAACTGACAGATCTGAAGGTGGTTCTCATGTATATGTTCGAGGGTTCAATTCCTTTCTCCGCCCGGTGTGGGCGCACATCTGCATGTTCTCCCTGTTCTCGGTTTCCTTTAGGGTCTCTGGTTTCCTCCCTGGGTTTCATTGACATGAATTATAGGCTGATTAGCGCCTTTAAAATGTGTGTTAAAATGTGCGTCTTGTAATGAACTGGCAACCCTTCTTGTGCCTAGAGTCTCCTGGAACTCTAGATTTCTTGCAACCCTGTGTAGGAGAAGTACCACAGAACATGTATAGATTGGTCTACATCATAAAAAAAAGAACATTTAATCCATATATTCAATTCACCGTCGGCGATTTAAAAAAATATGGACTAGCGGACTAGTTTATCTGAAAAGACCTACCCATGACATTCCTGCAAGCAGAGCACAGACATGACAGGTTTGGTTTCAGCTCAGAAACGTGCGTCCAATCGATCAGTCTCCTGCCAAAATCACTGGCACATCATGATAACATTATCGCCTCGGCTCCCGTGAGCGGCCTGGACGTGTATCAGTGTTACTGCAGCTGCAGGATAACCCGAGGCGGCTGGAGCTCTACCTCCACCTCTAATTCAGTTTGAAGGAAAGGCTGAGTAAAAGGAGACGTTTGAATCGTGCGTACATCTGTTTCTGTTTTCCCAGGTCGCGTCCTTACCGAGATCAAATTCGAGGCTCGGAAACCTAATTTGTGGAAAAGATTTCAGAGAAGGCATTCACACAGCAAACTCAAAGGCCAGATAAGGAATTTCTACAATTATCTTTTCTTTCTGAACTCGGCCTAAAGTCGGCTGCAAGCCGTGGCCGAGTGGTCCAGGTGATTAGACTAGTAGTCCATCGGGATCTCGTCTCACTGTGCTGACTTCATTTCATTGTGTAGCTTTGACTCTTCACCTCATTTCACTTTATTTCTATTTTATTCTACTTTTATTTTCCATTCCGGGCTTTTGTTTTCACTGTGGTGTTTATGACATAGACAGTTGTGAAAAGCATTTCACTGCAAACAATTTGAATTCCAATCGATTCGATTCTACAAACAACCACAAATGCTGTGTGTTTTGGGTTGAAGCGTTTTTTTTTTGTTTTGTTTTTTTAGGATGAGTTCAAAGATGCTTTTTTAAGCATTTATTTTTTCTTATTTTGAACAAAGAGAGAAAATAAACAGTAAACGTATCTTTATCATATTTTTTTTATTATGCAGCTTTTTTATTTTTGGCTTAGCTCAGACTTGTTTAGCTTTTGTAAAAGAAAAGTAAATTATGAAATTATTACTATCTATCTATCTATCTATCTATCTATCTATCTATCTATCTATCTATCTATCTATCTATCTATCTATCTATCTATCTATTTGTTGTTTGTTTACTTGTTTGTTCACTTGTTTTTTAGTTTTTGGTTTGGTTTATTTTCTTTAGTTCATTTCATTCAGTGTGAAATTAACCAAAAAACAAAAAAGTTGTTAAATCTTGTGCAGTAAATCTCGAGTTTCCTTTTTTTTTTCTTTTTTTTTTTTTAAAGAAAGCTTCATCACAGGTTTATGTTCACACATTCTTTCCTAACTGTGAATCGCCCACAACTAGATAGGTGTTAATTAATTGATGTAATGAATTGTATTATAATAATAATAATAGTTTATTTATTTATTTATTCTTTATGTCATTGTGCATTTTGATGTTTGATGTTTTATTTCTTTAACTATTTTTTCTTCTCTCCTTTTGCTCGATGACGGTCAACGGATTGACTGAAGTCTTATCTACCGGTCAAATGAACAGTTATATGATTTACAGTCTCGTTCAAATCCATTTTTTCTTCATAGCCTGTGAAAGCAATCTAGCTTCCACAGACTTCCTTTCCCCTTTGGCAATGTGAAACTTAAACCAGGAAGTAACCTGACAAATTCAACCAATCTCCTTATTGGACAGCCAGCCCCAGGAGCAGATCACTTTTCCACATGCTGCCGTCCCACCTGAGCTCAGCTGAAGTTAACACCACACCAGCGTTGTCAAGATCCATTTCTGGATAATCCCTGATTTCGAAACTGGCTTTTACAGTCATAAAAATGTTCCATAAGATACAAGGATCTGTTCATTCGAATTTTATTTGTGTAACAATGAGGGAGACGGAAAAACCTGAGAAATTTCTGAAATAAAAAAATTCCCATGTGAGAAACTGGTCTCGAAAGTGAACCTGTCGATTTATTATTTTTTTTTTTTGAAAAATCCAAGCTAATAAATTCTCGCAGTAAAAACTATTTATTTTGACAAACCAGGAATAAAAATGTATTTTTTTTTATAGATTTGTAGTACAAAATAAACAGATTAATGCTATTAATAATATTAATAATATAGTATTATTAATTAAATAAAACGAAATAAATCAGTGCTAAATTCTGACAAACATTCCATCTCAAATCAAATCAAATTTTATTTGTTTTATTTGTATTTGTTAAGGATAAAAATAAAACCAAAAGGAGGTAGATAAATAAAAAAAAAAGTAAACTATATAAAAACTATATAAAATATGAAAAAATATGTGAAAAATATGTGTATATACATAAATGTGTACGGTTTTAGTGATTGTCCTTAAAGTGTCCATGTGCAGTATGGTGTGTATAGAGTGTAGAGTTAAAGTGTCAGTGCAAAAAAGTGTGCAGAAAAACAGTGAAGATAGAAGGAGAGGTGAGAGGGAGAGACTCCGAATGGTCTGCAGGAAGAAGCTTCTCCTTATTCTCTCTGTGTTTGCTTTCAAGTAGCAGAAGCGTTTCCCTGAACGCAACAAAGAAAAGAGTCCATTGTTGGGATGGCTGAGATCCTTGACAGTCCTCCTGGCCCTGGTCCGGTACCGCGTGCTGTAGATGTCCTGCAGGTCAGTGAGTATACATTATACAATCTGTGTATAATGATGTTCTAATTGTGAAGGATCAGGAGAGTCAATTAAAAGATTCAAGTTAATCAAAAGATCAAAATCGGTGTAAAAGTCTCCAAGTGGTTTTTATCTACAACCATCACATGAGTCAAGGACTGTCCAGATGCAGCCTTATATGTCAATGAGCTGCTTTTCTTCTCGCCACAGTCGTAAAGGGTTGTTACCGGCTTTACCGTAACCTTCCTGTCAGCTGTAACACCATTCCGGCCAGTGGTTTCATAGAACTACTGCTCACTGGATGTTTTTTATACCATTTTATCCTGTGTATATTGTCAAGGCTTCCAATTAGCTCATGTTTCTACAGGAAAAAAAGAAAAGAAAAGAAAGAAACTTTTAGAAATCGATAGTCACTGAAGAAGATCCCTGATGGCCCGTTTTCCATGGCAGAAAGATGATGATGGTGCTTACAGCCAGGTCAACGGGTAGGGTGTAAGTGGGGAGTGAGTTCAGGGGAGTAGGGCAGATAATAAGCTTAATGGGTCTCAATCGCGCTAGAGACAGGGCAATAAGAGGAAAATGTCAAGCCTGGCATTACACACACACACATAGTCACAGCTAAATGTCAGTCTCACAGAGGGGCAGAGAGAGAGAATATGATTATCTATTCAATGATTTTTTTTTTTTTGCTTTCTAATTGCATTTCAATGGTGTCAAGACAAAAATTGAGGAATAAAATGAAGCGCTTGTAGAGAGAGAGATACAGGATACAGAACAGGGGAACCGTTTTGTTGTTATTCTAAGACTATGTTTGCTGACTGAAATGACCTACACATTATTTTGGATAAATCCTTCCAGCATTATGGGGTCATTGGCACTAAGCCCTGGATTTCATTGGCCTTTCCTCATCTAATAAATAGCTCATCCTTTGAGAAGCGAGTCCCTATACGAACCTCTCCTCTGTGTCTGATGATGTGGTCGTGTGGGAGGCTTTTGTCCGTATCTCCGATCCATCATCACACACACACACACACACACACACACACACACACACACACACACACACACACACACACACACACACACACACACGCGCTTCGCAGCCATCAGCCACAGTGCAAATTTCACTTACAATGGATCCATTTAAACATAGACAGTTGTGCGTGGGCATCCATCACCATAAATCTGGAGTCACCCATCTCTGCTCCTCTTTTGTCTTTTCACTCATTTGTATCTAGGGGAATGTACCACTTTGAAGATAGAGCAGGGGGAACACTCGTACATTTGTTTTCCACTGCCCTATGCCTGATGAGCCTGAACTAATCTCATCTGTCCTCATGCTATTGGATGCATCAGAAGGCAGAGACTTAGCTGCTCGTTTTGAGGACATCGATTTGACAAATTATTGACATTGGGTCACAAGTGTAGTGCAGAAAAACCAAGACTAATAGCATTCTTGTAAATATGAACAACTGAGTAGGTGGAAGTGAGCCTCAGGATTAATTAATGCTGATGAACAGCTGGAGTATGCTAATCAACATGTAGCGAAGGTGCTAAAAGGTATTTTCTTCCTTTTAGAGAAAAAGAAGGACGTTTTAGGTTCTACTTTCTTTGCACAAATACTTAAATCGATCCCATGGAAATGACATAGTGTATAGATCACACCGGTTAGGTTGTCAGATATTTCTTGTAATGTAGATGAGAACATAGATTTTTTTTTTTTAACCACTTTAACCACTTTTTTTTAACCATTATTATTATTATTATTATTTTATTTTGCACAATGGAAGTTATCTGGACCTACAAAAGAATCCGGTCTTGACAAACTAAAGTAAAATCATTAAATCATAACATGTGACTGATGTAAAAGATTAGATCATGCTTTTTTATATTTTTAATTTAATAAACACTATTCTTTAAAAAAAAAAAGATACTGGGTAAGCATTCATCACCTACACAAAAAGCTCACTCACTTGCATTGATGTCACACGATACAATGTGCTGAAGTCCAAGGTTGCAATCAGTTGTAATAGAAGATATGTTCTGTTTAATTCAATTTATTTGTATAGCGCTTTTAACAATGGACATCAAATCAAATTAGCATTCATCTCTAACATCTACCCTAATGATCAAGCCTGAGGTGGCAGAGTGGCAAGGACAAACTCCCTGAGATGTTATGAGGAAGAAACCTTGAGAGGAACCAGACTCAGAAGTGAACCTTATCCTCATTTGGGTGACACCGGACAGGAAATTACAGTATGTAACTGAAAATAATGTAGTTTCTACAACAGTTTGTAGTCGAGTGGAATTAAGCATGCAAGAGCTCCTGGGGAACTAATAGGTCAGAGTCATTTCACCACAGATGCACAGTCTTCTGATGAAGACTCGAGCACAAAGCTGACCGAGGCAACGGCAGTTCAAAGACAGTATGATAGTCTCCAAATGGTTCAATCCACAGCAGTCCCATGGGTCATGGGCTGTCCATGCAGATCTATCTCTAGCATCCACCGAACGATGAGACTCAGACCAGGGGTAGAACGTCAGGATGAATCATTCATTCATTCCTTCATTTTCTACCGCTTTATCCAAACTTTTCGGGTCACGGGGAGCCTGTGCCTATCTCAGGCGTCATCGGGCATCAAGGCAGGATACAACCCATCGCAGGGCACACACACACTCTCATTCACTCACACACTCACACACTACGGACAATTTTCCAGAGATGCCAATCAACCTACCATGCATGTCTTTGGACCGGGGGAGGAAACCGGAGTACCCGGAGGAAACCCCCGAGGCACGGGGAGAACATGCAAACTCCACACACACAAGGCGGAGGCGGGAATCGAACCCCGACCCTGGAGGTGTGAGGCAAACGTGCTAACCACTAAAGCCACCGTGACCCCCCCAGGATGAATCAAATATGTCAAATATAATATTACTTATGCCTGTAATCATGTGATGGTTCAAGACAAAGTACATTATGTGCAAAGTGAAGGCAGGGACTCCAGCTATGACAGTATAACTAAAAGGGAGAGCCAGAAGGTGACACAGACATAAGGGCTTCCTTAGACATAAAGCAAGAGTGGCAAGGCGACAGCATCCAAGCGTACCAGTTCACCAACCCTCCAGATCTGCTCCTTTACCTAAGAAAAGCTATTCAACAATAAACTAGGCTAAACAAATGTCTATTCAGCCCCAAACACTAATTATAAGGATTATCCATAACTGTGGGGCTCTGTAAGAAAAAGCTCTGCCCCCTGCTGTAGCCAAATTGCCTGCCCCTTTTGATCAAAGTAGGCATGATGGATCATAAAAATACAAAAGATCACTCAGGTACTTTATAGGTCAGTAATAGTATTTTATAATCAATGCAAAATTAGATTTTTTGCCAATGCAGCATGGATAAAATACGAGTGATGAGTTCATATCTTCTGGTTCAAATTAGGACCAAATTGTTCTGTGGTGCTTGTTTATAATCCTACTGGTAAAACATTTCAATAATCCAACCCAGAGGTAACAAAGGCTTGGCCTAGTGTTCCAGCATTATGTAGTGACATCATATTTCTTATCTTAGCAATATTTCTGAGATGAAAGAAGGCTACGCCGGTGATATTATCTACATGAGAGCCCGGAGACAATAACCTCACCAAGGTCTTTTTCTGTCTGCTGCACACGATGAAAAAGAAAGTCCATCCAGATTTACTCTGTAATCAGAAAAGCTTACTTCTTTCTGCACGTGATCTTAGTACGAGAGTAAAGCATAAATAATAAATGAAGTATTTCCTATTAAAAGATTACAATAGAGCTAATGTTTCTAGACATTTTACTACTCAAACTTTTAAGCCTCAATGGTGGAGTAGTGGATTAGTGCTGGAGTAGAATTGTTAGGGAAAAAGTCAACATTTAATAATCACTCATTCATTCATTCATTCATTCATTTTCTACCGCTTATCCGAACTTCTCGGGTCACGGGGAGCCTGTGCCTATCTCAGGGGTCATCGGGCATCGAGGCAGGATACACCCAAGGCAAGATTCACTCACACACTCAGACACACTACGGACAATTTTCCAGAGATGCCAATCAACCTACCATGCATGTCTTTGGACCGGGGGAGGAAACCGGAGTACCCGGAGGAAACCACCAAGGCACAGGGAGAACATGCAAACTCCACACACACAAGGCGGAGGCGGGAATCGAACCCCCAACCCTGGAGGTGTGAGGCGAACGTGCTAACCACTAAGCCACCGTGCACCCCCCATTTAATAATCTCATTGACAAATTTGCAATCAAATAACAATAAATCTAATTTATTCAAACACACGTATATAAATCAAATGCCTGTATTAGTTTGTTTATATCCAGCACTGACTTTCACAAAAAAAATACAAAGTATATTAACAACGTTATCTTTATTCAGTCAGTTTCATAAGTATTTGAAATCTATGTACAACATCAAACTGGAAAAATCACAAAAATATGTGATTGACGTGTAGACTTTCAGCTTTAATTTAGCGGGGCTTAACAAAAAAAACTTCCATTTTTATATTTCCATTCCTAACGGTAACTGGACAACTGAATGCTAAGCAGTTTCATGGTTCAGGTGTGATGTTTTTCCTCATTACAGCATTGACAAATGAAAGTGATAAGAAGTCTGGAGTTGATTCCAAGTGTTGAATTTGAATTTGGTAGCTAATCATGGAAACTCTCGATATGTCTAGCAAGTGAAGGAGGCTGAAATTATTAGGCTGAAAAAAGAGATAACAAACCTATCAAAGAGAGAGAGACTTTAGAAGCAGACAAGAACAATCTGAGACAGTTATGAAAAGAAGGAATGCACTGATGAGCACAAGAACACCAAGTCGACCGCAGAGAGCACTGGAGATAATTACAGAATTCTTTCCTTGATGAAGAACCAGCCCTTCGCAACACCTATCAAGTCAAGAAGATGTATCATTGTCAAAGTATAAGACACCTTAATGATTTCAAATATAGAAAGTTCATCTAAAGAAATGTAAGATTAGGCTTTGGTGGAAAATTTAAGAACAAATCTTAAAATGCCAGTTAGGTTCTGGATCAAGATTCTTTGGGCAGATGAAACTAAAATGAACTTGTAGTGGAATGATGGGAAGAGAGTATGGAGATAGTGGAAAGTGGTTAAGGTTCAAATTCAAACTCAAAGGTGTGGGTCAGATGCCAGAACAGGTATGAATGAGAGATGGTGGCATCAGTCGAGCAGTGTCATCAGCATAGTAGTGGTAAGAGAACCCATGTTTACAGAGAGAAAAGGATAGGACCATGTACTTAGCCCTGTGGGACATCAGTGGATAATTTGGTACATAATAAATGTAACTGAAAGTAAAGACTCAGGATCAAAAACATAAAACATCATCTGTCAGACATGCTGGAGGCAGTGCTACGGTGTGGTGTTGCATGCGTCAACCGAGCTCGCTGTTAACTTACTGTACTGAAAACAAAACTGACATTAAACAAATAAGCAGCAACAGAAGGGGCTGCAGGGAAGCTCTGTGGTGTATCTCAAGGGAAGAATTTTGGTCATTTGTTCATGTGATATTTGTGGGTTTACTGAGTGCATACAATATACACTTAAAAAAGAAAGCTTCTTAAATGGTTCTTTTTCATGGTTCTCTGAAGAAACTTTAACATCCATGGAATTGCACAAAAGCTTCTTTGGTGTGGAAAAAGGTTATTCAGACTATAAAATCTTATCTTTTAAGAACCATTTACAGAAAACATTCTTTAAGAAACCAAAAAGGTGAACCTTTTGGTTCTACTCTAAAACTGTAGAGCATTTCCATACAGTATGTAGAACCCTTGGAAAGCAAATCGATTTGTTTTAGATTGGTTCTATAATTCAAAGATCTCTAGATAATGGTGTGAAATGTTCTGTACTTGAATTTGTTGTATTTTCTTACAGAATTTTATATATACTGTAAGAAGAAGAGGAAGAACAAGACCTAAATGATTCTAAAAGGAACAGCCAACTTTGGATTCATTGAACCCCATTGGGTCCACTTCAGTGAACCTAGATAGAAACAAAGAAGCCTATATTTTGTCATATATACATTAAAGCACAGTTACATTTCTTTTTTGCACATCCCAACTTTAATGGTTGGGCTCAGAGTGCAGGGTCAAACATGATACAGCACCCCTGGAGCAGAGAGGGTTAAGTAAGGGCCTTGCTCAAGGGCCCAAAAGTGGTAGCTTGGCAGTGCTTGGGCATGAACTCTGACACTATACTGTAACTGTTTAACACAGTATCACAATAATCAGTAATGTAACGGTGTGCAGTAATGTTTTTTTTTGTTGTAGTTTTTTAACAGCCGTTTAAAATAAGACAGACGTTTAATTGTTGGGTCCTTCACATATGCCTCTTTTCCACCAAAATAACCGGGTGCTGGTTCAGAGTTAGTGCTGATGCTGGTTCAAAGTTGGTTCCACTGGCGAACCTTCTAAGAACCGGTTTGCCTTTCCACCGGCTAGAGAGCTATCACAGCAACGTTAGCGCAGCAGCGGCAAACACACACATCAACAATGGTGGAAGTTGCTTTACTGTAGGCTTTGTGAACCTACATTGGCATCCACGGCGAATCCAACGTGTACGTGTTGCTCCATGTAATCTGTATAAACGGAGGTTGTAATCGATAAAGTACATAACGTTATTTTATCATTAACACAGAACAAAGTTAGCCTTAGCGTGTAGCTACCTACTATCATGTGTGCTGATCATGTATCACATCGCGGTAAAGTAAAAGTGTATTAAACATTAGTATACGTAAGGTACATTATCAAATGCGCTAACAGTAGCCCTGCCCCCAGCCCCGGACGCTATGACGCTATAATGAGGTGACTCAATTAATTAAGTTATTTATGTGTAAACCCTTTCTCTACACTCGAATGTAACATTTAGTGGTCAGTTAGTCACAGTTTTTAAGCCGTTCTAGGTGATTTAATCATTCAGCAGAATTTTTAAAAGGTAAATCAGGAACTGAACGTAAAAAAAAAAAAAAAAATCAATACGGCACAAGCAATAGTTCAATCGTAATCCAGACCTTTTCTAAAGAGAGGTAAAAAGGCACTCATGCATTTGTCTCTTCACGCACGGTGCACGGATGGAAAACGATTTATATTTGTCTCTCTGCAAAAAAAAAAAAAGATCGATATGTCACTGTACCACATGGTTAAAGTTCAAATAAAATGTGTGTGCTTTCCACATGAGACAGTGATGAGATTGAGGGATTAATGAAACAGCGAAAAGAATGTGTGTACATATTGTAAAATTAGCGAGAGCATTGATCTTTGAAAGCCTCTTGTGTTACATTCTGCCAATCAGAACGAAAATGAACCTTGCTCTTGAATCAGGATCGAAATTGAGCTTTTGTTAATAATTAATGCACAAACAAATCAAGCATTTAGATTTACATCTCCTCCGTTTTATGGCATTAATATTTCATTCGGCTCTAATTTACTGTCTGACTTTACTTTAACTAAGCGCTATTATTAAGTGGATGAGACTGGATTTACTCGATGAGCGGGATAAAACTATAAGTGCGTCCTCTGAAGTGTGAATTGCTGCTACAGGATCTATAAATTGAAGTTTTAGTGCTTTTGCTCTCCCTCCACACATTGTTTCGAGGTTCAGGTCTCAAACTTTCACTCCTCTGCTCCATCTGATATTGAACACCATCATCTCATGTGTGCACCGGTAATGCCAGACAAAACTGAAATCAATGAGGCATCAGCTTGAGGAATGAGAGAGGGGGAGGCGAAGAAGGCAACCGGGGGTGGAATGATCTGATCGAGTCTTGTTACAAGAAGCTCACAGCTTTCTCCCATAACCTCTGTGGGTCTCTGAGGGCTTCAGAATTAGTGGATAATAATCAATGACCTGGAGTTAGTGGAGTTAATCTTTCCACCCAAAAGTTAGTTTATTTTCCTAGAAGTGTTTAATTCATTTTATACAACAGCAAACGAGAAAACGTAAACTTTTTTCTTGAAGACTTTCATGTGGTGGAAAACCTCTATCTATCTATCTATCTATCTATCTATCTATCTATCTATCTATCTATCTATCTATCTATCTATCTATCTATCTATCTGATTCACTGAAAGCTAATTTGAGCAGGATAATCAGTGTAAGTTGTTATTATTTTGTTTAAAAGGTCTAATTTTTTCGTTTAGCTTAAAGGCAGGGTCTGCGATTTTTGAGAAATGCTTCAGAAAACTGAGTCGGGCCGAATAATAAACAAAAATCAAAACAAACGTGTAGCCAATGAGCAGAAAGGGGCGGGGCTTGTCAATATGCGGCGGAGAGAGTGTTCAGTGCGCATGTGTGACATTAGCAGAAAGCGGTTTTAACATCGACATGGAGGATAAAAACAAAGAAAGAAAGAGAAGAAAGGCTTACGATAAGGCAAGAAGTAGGACGTGTTAATATAGGATCAGCTTTCCAGCGCTGGAGAGAACTGAAGGAGCAGGAAGTTGGCCACATATTCACAGGTTGGAGTTTCCCGAGTCAATAACTCCTGAGCTAAACGCTGTTACTACACAAATAACACCTCTTTTCTATCGTAGTAATGTAGAGACGCAGCTACAACCGCGTTTTGTGTAGTAACAGCGTTTAGCTCAGGAGTTATTGACTCGGGAAACTCGACTTTACTTAAGACGCCGAGGCGCTTTCTTCCTTCTCGATAGGTGAGTAACGTTGGTTTTGCTTTGTTACACAGAACTAATATATGCCTTTGTCCTTTACATGATTATGCTTGTGTGTCATTTTTGCTTGTTTGTTTATCTACAATCGTATTGTTCTTCCCTTCAGCTATGATAAAGACACATTTCTTTCCATTATTTGCCTGGGTTACATATGTATGTGTGGGCGGAGCTATCGATACAGGGGTGGGACCCATTTGGGTTAGGGGCGTGTTTGTTTTGGTGATTTCAAATGTCGACTTTGGCTTTCAAACAACGGAGACCCTGCCTTTAAGCTAAATAAAACACAATAAATTACAGTTTATACTGATTGTATTGTTCAAACGTTTATGCTGACACTGATAGTAGAGATTTCTTCCACTAAAAACATGACTGCCTACAGAAAATTGTAGACATAATTTTCTATTATTCAGACAAGTTAATTAAAACAAATCCATTTATTACCCTTAGCTTGCATTTAGCATTAACCGTTCAAGACCCTGTGAATGAGTTGTTACTATAGACATGTGACCTAACAAGAAATTTTTGGCCAGTTGCAATGGAGAATCCAACACACACACACACACACACACACACACACACACATTGTGTATGCCTGTTCTTCATAAAAGGCGGGCAAACCGATATCTCCCCCTCTTGTTCACTCACTATACAGTCATCAAGATCACGATCAGACCTAAATACTTATTAGCCTGTCATCTGAAGTGCTTGTCATCCGTCCTTCAGTAAAATCGACGGGTCCACATCATTACGCTGTCATCGCTGATGAGAAATTAGCATTAAATGCTTCTAGCTGATTAAGCGATGTCAGGACAAGTGACAGACAGCAGTGTGTGATCTGTAATTCAGTATATGTAACCGTGTGTGAGGGTCTGATTTCCTTTAAGCCTCTCTTGTGTACCAAAATGATATTAATATTACAGAATTTTGGACAAGCATTCAATGGACTTTTTCACTTTATGAGCAGATCTGTTAAATCTTTAAGTTGTGAGGTGAGCCCCCCATGGACCGGACTTGTTTCACAAGACAAGCCACACTTGATCAGAATGAGGTCTGGGGACTTTGGCCAAGTCAACACCTCTGGCATGTTTCTCAGACTATTTCTGAACAATTTTTTCAGTGTGAAGTTCACAGGGTACATCATTCTGTGACTGCAACTAGGGAGCATCATTGCCATGATGGAGTGTAGTTAGTCTGCAACAATGGTTAGGTAGGTGGTACATGTCAAAGTAACATCCATGTTTATGTAGGAACCCAAGATTTTCCAGAACATTGCCCAGAGCTTCACACTGCCTTCACTATCTTGCCTTCCTCCCATAGTCCATCAATTACATGAAGACATGAACCCAGTCCTTCACATGTTAGAAAAAAGCATTCTCAGACATTTGTGGAACAGTACTGTAGCTCTGATGAGGGACCAGACCATCAATGCACATCAATGAGCCTAGGGCAACTATGACAATGTCAATGGATCATTGTTTGTCCATCCATGGACCAATTTTGGTAGATATTATCCACTACATACAGGGACCACCCACAAGACCTGCTGTTTTGGAGATACCCTTTTGTCTAGCCACGACAATTTGGCCCTTGTCTAAGTCACTCCTCACACTTACCAATTTTTCTTGCTTCCAACACATCAACTTGAAGTAACTGTTTAATTGCACTGTTTAATCTACCTCACTCATTGTCAAGCACCGACGTTTCTTGATAATCGATTTTATTCACTTCACCTGTCAGTGGCTTAAATGTTAGGGTTAATGGCTGTATATAAGCTGAATCTGAATCTAGCCTGTCTTTGTACTTTTACATAAACAAATACACACTGTCAAACTAAGACACTGTTAATCGGTGAGGTAAAGAGGACACAAAAGAGAAATGAAGAGGCAGAACTGTGGGAAGTAGTAGAGATTATAGCTGAATGTATTAAAAATGACAGCTACAAGCAAAAAAGTTATGTTCTCTTTGCTCAGCATTTTTCGGGGTCTTAACAAACAAGCCGCTGGAGGAAATGGATTTCCATTTGGAGTATCATATTATACATTTAGCTTTCCTTTGTTTATATCCGTCAGAGAAAAAAAATGTGGAAGGTGTTCCATCCTTTCCTCCATCCATCCATCTCTACACCACTTATCCAACTGGGGGACCTGGACCAGGAGATTTGAGGCACAAGATATTATGCCAGTCTATCACAGAGCACAACTGCACACACGCCCACACACCCTTTCACACACTACAGACAATTTAGAGATGCCAGTCGGCCTACAGCTAATTTTTTTGGGCTGCTGAAGGAAACCGGAGTCCTCTGAAAGAAACCCCCAAGGCATGGGGAGAACAGGTAATCTCCACACAGGTGGAGGTAGAAATCAACCCTGGAATTGTAAAATGATTATGTTCTCTTGGGATCCAATAAATTTATTTACCTGATTGCGTAGAAGTGTCTTGAATAGTGATAAATGTCTGTCGAATTATTGTAAGTATAGTTTAATATCATTGTATTGGATCATCAGGCAGACGGTATCACCGTATCAACAGAGTGGGCATTAGCTTCTTTTCACAGTTAATCTACTATCCCTTACATGTAATCTGATGGTTGTACCGATATTTTCTGACCACGCTGTACTGTATGTGCAATATCTCCCACTACAACACTACTTTATTTTATGTGCCATGTTATGCTAATAATTTATAGTACGATACGTGCGATATCTCCCATTATGCCACTTTATGACTGCATACACTGTTCATAGTTTTTTCATTCATTCATTCGTTCATTTTCTACCTCTTATCCGACTTCTCGAGTCACGGGGAACCTGTGCCTATCTCAGGCGTCATCGGGCATCAAGGCAGGATACACCCTGGATGGAGGGCACACACACTCTCATTCACACACACAATCACACACTACGGACAGTTTTCCAGAGATGCCAATCAACCTACCATGCATGTCTTTGGACCGGAGGAAACCGGAGTACCCGGAGGAAACCCCCGAGGCACGGGGAGAACATGCACACTCCACACACACAAGACGGAGGCGGGAATCATAGTTTTTTAATTCTACTAAATTTCATTGTATATACTGTAGATGCTTAAAGTATTCCATGACAATAAACATGACAGCAAACATCTTTTGAATATTACTACTAGCATAATAGAGATGTCTTAAATGCTCTGATTTGAGTTTGTTTAATAAGAATGTAGGAAACATGATGCATGTGTCACCTGGGGCATCTCCAGTCTTACTCTGAATACAGATCTCAAAATGAAAGTTTCTAGTTTTGTACATTTTCCTCTGAGGCGTTATTGGAATATTGTGTTACGGAGCAAATGGCAGCTGTAAGACCTAGAAATGCATGTTTAAACAAACATTTACAAATACAGCTTAAGCATAAACTGAGTGAGCTGATTTAATGTTTCTCATCTTCCCATGAACCGCTGTGTGAGTTCAGAGATGATATTTTCCATATGTGTAGGTTTAGGTTTATGAGTGACTCAAAATAGGGATTTAATGATCCTTTTGCTGTAAAACAAAGGAAATCCAGACATACTGCTTTGTAGACTCGACCATGGAGCTAATTGTGTATCACTGATATTATACTTACAATTGCTTATGTGAAGGAAAAGTAGAAATCATGTTTCAGATAAATAACCTTTTATTATTCCTGTCTTCCACTATGCTTTAAAAAAATCTTAGGTTTCAAGATTAATGTGTAAATATTTCAAGGCTTGCAACTTTGTTTGTTAGAAATACAAAGAATGGACTCAGATACCTGAATATTGCAGAAAGAAGAAAGGTAACGGTTGTGTCTCAATCAGCTGGATCAGTAGTATTTCAGGGCACTAATCATGGAGTCGGCCATTTTAAGGGCTGATGTTTTCTCAATTTTTAGGGAACGTTTGTTCCCAAAAATTCCTACAATACACCTTAAAAACCAGACAGCACCAATGCTTACTTTCTTTCCTTACTGGAAATTATGTCATACTTTTGGTAAGCATCTCCTCATCTAGTAGCTTATTATTGTTTTTCTTGTTCTGAAATGATTACTTTAGCTTTATTTGGATTGAGTTTAATGACATTTATGTGTCGACTTTCTTGTCTATAATCCTACTTGAAGTAAAATGACATTTATGAAACGTATCAGTCAGGATTTAGGCCTCATCATAGACACAGAAACAGCGCTGGTTAAAGTGGTAAATGACCTACTACTGGGCTCTGATCAGGGTTGTGTCTCATCGCTTACGCTGCATGATCTTGGTGCACTATTGATCGGATGAAAGACCAGAAAATATTGGAGTTTAGGGCACAGCCTTCTCCTGGCTTAAGTCTTATATGATCGATTTTTATCTGTTTATAAATGTAAAAAGTGTTTTTTTCCTAAGTAAAGTTTGGTGTGTCACAAGGTTCTGTTTTAGGCCCACTGTTTCTTTTTCTTTTATATATTCTCTCTTGGCAAAACTATTCACAAACATGGTATTGGCTTTGACTGTTATGCTCAAGACCACCAGCTGTATGTTTCTATACTGATTCACCTAGAGAACTTGAGATGTACCACCAGTTTCTTCTCTCATGTTTAATTGAACATATAAACATGTTACCCAAATTATGAATGATGAAAGTAAATAAAACTTGAAGTTCGGTTAGCATGCTGTTAGAAACTTGTATATTTTTATCAGTTTTATAGCTTATATAAAATGCCATTGTAGCGGTTACTACCGACACAGACATTGCCCCACACTGCTGCGTTATGACCTTGCCGCTGAGAACATCGTGGCCCAGAGAGATCTGCCACACCCAGGATTCCAACTTTCCAGAGCTTTTTTTCACCCCAAGAGGGCCAAAAAGCTGGCAAACCCCAAGAAGGCAGCCAAGAGCCCCAAGAGGGCCAAAAAGCCGGCGACCCTCGAGAAGGTAAAGACTGTAAAGCCCAAGACCTCGAAGCCTAAAGTGGCGAAGGCCAAAAAGGCTCCCAGGAAGAAGTGAATACAATTGTTCCTATAGGTAAACTCAAAATGGCTACTTTGCTAGCATTCGGGCTTCACCATCATTCTGGATATAATGTGAAAAATACCTGAGATAACATCTTCTACCAATAGAAACAAATTATTAATATTTTTCTCCTGTACCTGCTTGTAAAATTATGAATAGCAAAAAGCACAGTATGAATATTATATCCTCATGTAGTGGTTGTAGAGTAAGACAATTACAGCATCATAAGCATATCATGGTTATGGCCATGGTCATGGCCATGAAGATTTTGGACCTCCACTGAGATGAGGCCGACTCTGGGAAACCCGAGGCATCTAAAGAACTACCTGCTCCAGTTGGACTCTGCAATACTAAATGTGATCTTTTGCATCAATACAACATTTGTCAGACTGTTTATTCATAATCACACCCTCCAGTGTCACCCATATGAGGATGAGGTTACCCTTTGAGTCTGGTTCCTCTCAAGGTTTCTTCCTTTACCATCTAAGGGAGTTTTTCCTTACCACCGCTGCCTGAGTCACCTCAGACTTGCTCATAGGGGATAAATACTGTACATACACATTGTGAATTAAATATATCTAATATTAATCTTGAATTGTGTATTCTATTAATCTTTATATTATTCTTTATATTAACCTTTTGTTCTATATTTATGTTCTGTAAAGCTGCTTTGAGACAATATCAGTTGTAAAAAACGCTATACAAATAAACTTGAATTGAATTGAATTGTCTCATACATACAGTATATGTAAATGTTTAGAGCTAAGAATTATAGAAGGATGAGACTTTTTCTTCCACATCTGTATCAGTGGTTTTTCTCTCAAAGGGAAAAACAGCAAACACAGGGTTGAATTTATGTTGGATTAAATGTAAATTACAAGAAGTAAATTCCCATAAAAACTCTCTGTATGTAAACGACGGCTTAGCCGAAAAAGGGATTGCGTCGTCCGTCATCTGAATGCGGACCGAGTGACAGTATGAAGACCGTTTACTTTAGCTTGTTAAACATGCTGTGCCTTACTCGCTACCTTACGAGGATGTTGTGTCAGATTAAAAGTGGAATATGAAGGCATATGCCGACTGGAGTTAGGTTAGCGTGCCACTCATTGTGATTTATAGCACGTAGTACACTGTGCATCAACACGCTAAGCTTAACTCTATCCTCAAATTAAATATGTTTATATTGTAATTGGTCAAGCGTTTAATGTTTTTACCGTGAATTTGTTCCTTGACGCTGTATTTGTGTTATTCCTAAGAGAATGATAGTTATAAGCGGATGTGTTAGCCTAGGGGTTAAGGTGTTGCATTAACAATTGGGACGTTGTGAGTTTGAATCCCAAGTCCACCAAGCTACCACTGCTGTATCCCTGAGCAAGGTCCTCAGCCCCATATTGCTCAGTTGTAAAAAAAAAAAAAAAAAATGTAAGTCTCCCTGGACAATTGCAGTTACAATGGTGTTTGATAGACAACAATAATACAAAAATCATTCTTGGTCCCTAACAAACAAATGTTGCCCTTAAAATCCCAGCTCTAAGATACAGTTCCAATAAGTTGTCTTAAAAAAATCAGCCTGGCTAGTTTGAAATCTGATGGTGAAATCAGTACAAAAGCTGATATTTTGGAAAGCGAAATGTTTGAACAGAGTTAACAGATGAGAAATTTCAGGAGCTGAGTAGACTAAAAGCACTGCCGCATCAGTCTCTAGGTAGAGATAAAGCGAGGGGTAAAATTGCACTGCACTGCTATAAGCAGGTATTCAAACAGCATTATGGGTAACATAGGAAAGTATTAAGTAACGTAGAGACCGGAATGTCATTCCTAATTATTCGCACCACTGGCTACAGTCATACTCCCTCACTCCTTCTATAATATGCTACTTTTTTTCATTTTACTGTCTAATAGGTAGTGTTCATTTTTTACATGGCACATACTTACAGATTTAGAGGAATTCCACAACACAAGACGTTCGATATTTGTCATGGGGCTTCATGCAGTTACAGACATTGTCTCTTCTACATCTGTCTTAATATCCATACAGTGCATTTTTAGATGCGTAGCTCATCCATCGGAAACGAGGAGTCATCGTGATCCTGAAAAGTTGTAGTTAGCAACCGCAATGTAATAATAATCGGGTGAAAAATCCACTTGACGTTTATTTCCAGACATAAGTAAGCTGGAAAGAGTTGCGAGTGGCATCTATTTAAAGATGTACTGTTGTGACCCGAAGTAACATCTCCCTTATTAAATATCATGTCTATCAAAGTCATAATGTAAGAAGAAGAATTCTGCAGCACTGTGGTACGACCACATAGATATATTTATACCACAGTGCTGCCGAATTCTCCGTTCTGTTTGCTCAGACCCTGATTCATTTTGGTGTGTAATGTTTAATCAGGTGAAAGAACCGTTTATGAAAGGAGTCTCCAGTGTCAGCGCTGGTAAAGCTGTACATATCCGTAACTATAAACAAATACAAAGTATGCTACTTTATTAAGAGAACACTTTACAATAACAGTGGCTGGTCCGAGACTCGAACCCACAACCATAGGGTTACAAGTCAGACTCTCTAACCATTAGGCCACGACTCCCCCTCATAGATGGTATGAGGGGGAAAAACCTAGAGAGAAACCAATACCAATACTTTTAATTATTTATCAATTAAGGCATGTACTAATCACAAACTAATGAAGAGCAAACCTTAATTGCAACGTGAGCCTTTATGAATTCATACATAATGAAACAGAGTCATCTAAGTGTATAGGGATGCACTTTATAGGAAATGAATCAACATCAGGCTTGCAAACTCTACATTATTGACTTTTCTTGCCTGCTTGCATTTACATGTTGTAACATCGAGTCGTTTTACTTCTGCAATTTACACCATGGTGCAATTTACACCGTTTTTGTTTCCGTTGATTTGCTTCTCTAAAAAAAAAAACAAACATATAATATAATATTTACAACTTCATATTTGTTTACGTATGAACTTCCATGAAAGAATCGGAAGGCAGCATAAGTCATACAAGTTATAGTCTATTGAAGAGGTTCAAATATTTGCACAACCCTTAAACATGCTTCATAACCAATTGTTCAGCCATGGTAGCATTACCCAAAAGATAAATATACAACTAGACCCACATAATACCGTTCTCAAGAGCAAAACCGGCGTAAAGAAAACGACTTGTCCTTAATCTGACGCCTTAGAATCGGCTCCAAGTGAGATCGATAACAGAAAGCCTTGCAGATTAGCTGTCGGGATCTTTCATGTGTTATATCCATCTGGTTTGTCAGCTCTGCCTTGCAGCGATCTGTATGAATGGACTAACAGTGGAATAAGCAGACGGGAAAGAAGTACCCGTGTCCTGCATTTCTTAACACACACTCATCATAATACAAGCCTTCTTTTGTGTAATCAGCACAGCACTGATTCGCTGCTGTCTGGCTTTTAGCTAAATTATGATGTGCAGTCCATCCCGTGGCACAGTGGCGTGGGAGAGTGAGAACTGCTGAGGGAGTCTGAAAATCATCCAGAATGGAAATTTACTTTTTAGTGCTAAAAGAACCATTACACTGTGGTCAGGATCGTACTGCGTAATTTCCGACTAGCTGAAAAAACAAGACATGCGGTTACTATTTAGGGATGTAAGAGGTTATGTCAACGTAAACATGACTGACGTATCGGAAGGATGTCTCACATCGCATTACATCCGAAACTTCTAGAATATTTTTTGGTCGGGTCAAAAGGTTAGTTTCGGCTTTAGGAGATATTTATACAGATACAGGGGTCACATCCTCTTTCTTTTTAGACACAGTGTGTTTTTTTAAAACAAAAGTACACAGAAAAGTTCAAACTTTAAAGTGGATAGTACGTGAGAATCCGAAGCTAAAAAACAAATAAAAAATACACTTAATCCCGGGTCGGTTTTAAGTATATTTAAAAGGCTGTAATTGATTTATAATCTTTGGAAGCTGATTGTTCTACTTCTTTTTACTACTTGTGTGTAACCAAAGTGTTAATATTAATAGTACTTAATAGTGAAAGTGGCATAGATGGTTAGAGTTGCTGTCTCGAGGCACTTGACATGTATCATAAACCCGTATCTTTGTGTTTTGTCGTTTATTCCCACCTTCCTAAAACATCAGGTATTACAGAATAGGACTGTGTTTGTGTTCATGTGTATTAAGTCTGTTGGTAATCTCTGTTCTGTGATTAGTTCGGCTGTTAACTGAATGGTTGCTGGTTCAAATCCAGCCAGACACAGAGCTACAATCCGGCAGTAATGCCTCAGTAGTTAAGGCTATGGGTTACTAATCAGAAAGTCAGGATTTTAAGCCCCTGATCCGCCAAGCTGCCATTATCAGAACCTTGAGCAAGGCCATGAACCCTCTCTAGCCCCAGGGGTACCATATAATGGCTGAGACTACACTCTGACCCCAGCTTTCTAACAAGCTAGAAGATACGAAGAAGACCTTACCGGTACTGTAATATGTCTGACAAAAAAGACATAAGACTTTTTTTTTTTTTGTACATAACTATGGATCATGGTGTATCGTTAGCATCTGGTCAACGCTAGTCAAAAATTTTACGTTATGTAAATTTTATGATACGTGGATTTTATATAGCATACTGTTGCCAGTCATTTCACAACAGAAATCGCAAGCAAAACACAGTAATTACATCGTTCTTAATGGCCTAAAGATTACATAACTGCTTGACATCTATTTAAAAGCTTGAGTAGGATGGAATAAAGCCACCGGTCCATAAGCCGCGCCTGCTGACAGCAAATTAAATGCATGAGGGATTCCAATGTTAATATTTCACTTACTGCAGGTGGTTAAGTTGGTAAACGAGTGGAGAATCGACCTCCTTTAAAAAAAAAGCTGATTCTTCTTAAATACTAAATTCTGCATGATGTACATCATTGTCCTTTAATGGAAATGAAAGAGGACTAATTAAATACCACAAGTAGTTGAGAGAACCTTCGGTGTGTGTACACCAAGAGTCTTAGAATTAGGACTGGGATAAGATGAGTGGTTGTTGTAGATGGTAATAGCGCTCCAAACCTACAACACCAAACTGGTGGTGATGTTCCATATTTGACAAAATCTGGAAATCTATCAGATGCTAAAGGCAATAAATGCTTTATGTATCTGACTATTCAACCACTACTGCACCCAGATTAAGGCACATTATCCTCTGGCCAAACCAAACCCTTATTTCTATTTCTGATGAGAATCATCATCATCATCATCATCATCAGCATCACTGTTGAAATTTCAGTGCTGATTGGTTAGAAGATCTTGACTGTTCTTCTATAACAGCATATTTAAACATTAGGTTAATTCCTCTCTCTTGTGTTTGGGAAGTTATTTTCTTCTTCTTCTTCTTCTTCTTCTTTTCCTTCTTCTTCTTCTTTTCGAGAAGTACCCAGTTTCTTTATTCTTCAGTTATTTATATCCTTGTTTGAAAGTGTATTTGCTTTACAGAGCACTACTTGTGGCTCTGGCTCTCTTTTGATGACTGCTTTTGTTATTTCCAGCTCGGATCTAAGAGGAGCCCTCTAAAACCTCCCATGAGTCAGTGGCCTGAAGTGGTACATGCTGTGACCAAAAGGTCTGTAAGAACAGCAGTTTCCACGACCTTCAGTTATTTGAAGGGCTGAGTCACAGAACAAAATGATAAAACGAAGATGACGACTGAGTCCTTAACAGTGAGAACCCCAACAAAGCAGAGAACCCCCACAGCGTCACCAAATGTTGGAGGAAAATGAGTCAGCTTTTCTCAGAATTCCCCAGTGACCATCTGGATGACTGAGAATTCAGGGCCTGTATTCATAAGTATTGTTTTCTTCTAAGGATGATCTCAGCGAGCTCCTAATTTAGCGTCAAAATAAGAATCTTAGCTTAAGAGTGATTCAGGACCAAATCTCAGAGCAACTCCGAGTAAGAAAAATACAAAAGCTTTTATCTTAAAGAGGAGGCGGGGCTAAAACCTGGTACCATATTAGGTATGACGCATTCTTTTGAAGACCGTGATTGGTTTGTCCAACAGAAAAGGAGCCCTTTTAAAATCTGCTCTATTATAAGCCTTCACTTTGTATCTATGTTGAAATATCTGAGACTATATCGCGTAGGGATTACGTTCATGGCCGATCGTATTAGAGATGCGCTAACATCTGTAATGTAAATGTAATGTAAACATCTCCGACACAGCACAGAAATGTCAGAGCCAAATTATGTCATTTCTGTCGCTGTGGCATTCCGGCTCTGTGTCGGAGATGTTAGTGTTCCTCTAAATGGCATAGCGGCAGAATGTACTGTATACAGTATATATATATATCATTTCTGCTCTGTGTCAGAGATGTTATCTCTAATATGATTGGTCACAAAAACTAATCCCTACACAATCTAATCTGTATCATCTTATTTACTCACTATCATTATTAAATATTGTATACAATACATTTCTTCTCCCTCTTCACCTTTTGGCCATTTTCTGCTCTGATAAAGAAACTCCGAAGCCTCTTAAAAGCTCTTTAAGGATGAAAATGTTTTATGAATAACTTCTATCATTACGTCTCTTTAATTTGATGGAGAAATGCCCAAATTTCTAAGAATGTTCTTAAAATTTTGTTCTCAATGCTGATTGGTTGGAAAATGTTCTGGCCTGAAATTCAAACTGTGATGTTTTCATGTTAGAACGTGTAAGAACTTCCAGTGTAAGAACGTGAAGATTCGTGTTTGACGTTTGCTATGCGAAGCAGAAACCACGCAAACGAAACAAAACGGCATCTTAGCTCCAAAATTAGCTTTTTTATTTAGGTGTTTGGGGGTGAATAATTGAAATTCCAGTACATAAGATTATCCACAAAGCGTGTGTCAGAAACCTTTCCTCTATTAAAGCTAAGTCGATCATTAAAACCAACGCCCTTTCCTAACTCCACCCCCTTCCTCCCCTCCAACCTCACCATCACCTTCATCCCTTTTTGGTACAAATTCAACACTTGTGCTGATAGTTACTCCTTCTTTCTTTTTTTTTTAATTACTTTTTTTTTGTTGAGTAACTTTCTTTACCATTTATTTTTAATGTTTTTGTTTTTTATTGTTTTATTTTTTTCTTACAAAAAAAAAAAAATCGTACCTCTCACATATCTTGCATCAGCTGAAATTGTTTTTCGAACTCCGTACATAAATTTCGAATTTTTTATTTTATTTATTTATTTTTTGCTTTCATTGTTGTGAAAACATAAAAACATGCAAAAAAAAAAAAAAAAAAAGGCGCAGCCCGATTAGTTTTTTTTTCTTTCTTCTAATTTTACATTTACAAGATTGAAACGGTTTTTGCACTTCTTTTATCGACTACATTAAAAGTAAAAGAAGAAAAAAAAAAAGGAAATATGTACACACATTTTACAGTAGAGTAAAAACTGAGGGCATCAGATGGCGGCTAAGGCAAATGAAGTGTAGATGAATGAGAGCAGAAAGAAAACAACTGCCTTTTTTTTTGTTTGTTTTTTGTTTGTTTTTTTTCGTAAAATGTAATACAACTTCAGAAAGAAAAGGAAAACTTTTTCTTGAAAACTCCCGTCTGCAACCATCTGCGTTCATGACTTTCGACTTAAAATTGAAAAGAAAAAAGAAAATCGAATATTTTTTATCTGTACAGTACACTGTTTTTGCCAATTGTTAAATAACTCTTCTGTTCTTTGTGGATGGTAAAACCGGGAAAAAGAAACGTCATGAAGCAAATCAGAAATTAACACTTTTTTTCTTGAAATCACTTCAAATGTCAGTACCATTAAAGCCTTGAACATACTACAAACTAATCTTTCAGATCCAAAAAAACCCCAAATGTACAAAAAGGCACGTTAAATCCCAGTGCTTCTGTACTGTAAAATTCAAGTCAGTGTAACATTCCAAAAACAGTGACGTCATCTCTTCCCAATCTCCGCTTCCGCTCATCTCCAGATCATCTTCAGTGCCAAAAGCCTTCACAACAAGCATAAACCTACACTACAATACTGAGTCTAGGATTTTTTTTAATTTTGTCGATTTTTTAAATTTAGTCCCTTTTTTTTTTTTTTTTTTTTAGTTTTTTTTGCTTAAATCCGTATGTTCTCGTGGGGAAAATCGGTTGACAGAAGCTGTCCTCATAGATCAGTCAGAATGGGGGTGTGTGTAGAGAAAAGCCAGGCATGTGTGTGTTTTTTCTCCCTCGTTCTTCCTTTCCGTCTCACTCGTCTGAGCCTCCGTACATGTCGGCGAGTTTGCGGAATCGCGGTCCCCAGTCGTTGAGGTAATCGTAGTCCTGGTCTCCGCCGCTGCTGGATGAGCTGATAGAGCTGAGCGAGCCGGCCGTCGAACCGCTGCCCTCGTAATCGAACACCAGCAGCGAGTCGTACGGCGGAGCCGTCGGGTCGCTGTCGGCCGCTTTCAGGCCCTGCGCAGACAAAACAACAAGAAAATAAACAACTTTGACCCAAAACAAAACAAAATATTACACATAAATAATGCATCTCTTCATTCCTCCTTGTAACTTTTTCACCTTAGGTCAGATCCAAAAGTTGTTATATATAAGAATGGAGCTGGTCATGGGGAATTGGATGGACTGTACATTTAAGCAGCAACCCGAACTGAACCAAGAATAAAATGATATGTTCTTAGTAAAAAAAAAATTCTTTGTTGAAGTTGAAGTCAATATTACATTAAAAAGAAGTTTTCACTTATTCGGCTCGTTGCCTCATTTCCTAGTTCCCCGTCCTCGTTGCCTCTGCTTGCTCTTCGGTGTTGTGTTTGTAGATTGTCTGACCTGTTTACTGATTCGAAATATTTCATAGCATTTTGCATTCGATCGCTTATCTTATCCCCCAATGCCTTGTTACGTGACGATTAACGATGCGTCGTTCACCGAGAAATAAAAATATTATGCGTGACAAATAGCTGTAGTGTAAAAATAAGGAATAAAACAATTCATTAAAAATATTTGTAGAATAAAAATAATAATCTCCTGTTACAAATCCATATGCAGACTTTAACCTTCCCTGTATAAAAACCTACAGAAAATGTAATGTCATGAAAGTAAAATTCGTCAGGAGTTAAAAGCTGATTGAGTCGTATTAAACACGATGGCTAAAGCTACCAAAAAAAAAAAAAACAACTCCAGCTAACCAAGGTGTGTATTATTCGATAACCTTTAAAGGGTACAGTTCTAAAGGATTTTGTAATTGAATTGAAATAAGGTCTGCCGCTCGTCTACTCATTAGTGCTAAACAAACAGCTCAATATGGAGCACAATCTAGCAGATCAATCCAGTGATATTACGTGATGTGACCTCCAGAGCCTTAATATTGTCTCATTAGCTTGTTGTAAACAGTCGAGTTGTGAAACTGTGCGGAAAAAGCACAAGCGAGCATCTCGTCCGTGCTCCGGGGGGTGGGGGTGGGGGGCTGCTCTGCGCATTTTTAACTGACCTCCAATTTCCAGACTGAAAGGTCGAGACGCACATCTTTCTCAGCATGCGAATTAATAATGACCTGAGGTGAACTGTGTGTACTGCCTAGTACAGGATCCGGCTAACAAAAACAAATTAATAAATAAATAACCACCAAGATCATTGTCTGCTTTCAGTACAGAGATGAAACCTCTTCCTGGACTAAGAAAAAGTAACCGAGAGCAGTAGGTTCTCTCACCACTGAGGGCTAAATTTGTACCAAACAATCTCTAAGCTGTAACTAATTGGTTCTTTTGTGGTTGTTGTTGGTGGTGGTGGTGTTGTTTGGGTAGAGAAAAGCCAAGCTAGGTGGAAATGTAGGGAAGTAAATCACACTGAAATGAGTAGGGGATATTCTGACCCTTCTAAGGAAGAAAAAAACCCCCCACAAACTTAATAAACAGAAATGTAATACTCGGAAAATGATTCTCAGGAATGTAGCTATGTTTCTCTACAGCTGTCCATTTTGACTGAGCCTGTACCCACTGTCACTTCCTGTAGCTTCCTGTTCCTGGCTGACAGGAATGACACTTGATGTGATCTCATTCTGTGGTACAGCCTCAAGAATAGCGACATGACATACTCAGAATTCGTTCTCTGCATTTGACCCATCCAAAGTGCACACACACACAGCAGTGAACACACACCCGGAGCAGAGGGCAGCCATTTATGCTGCGGCGCCCGGGGAGCAGTTGGGGGGGATTCGGTGCCTTGCTCAAGGGCACCTCAGTTGTGGACGGCCCGAGACTCGAACCCACAACGTTCGGGTTACGAGTCAGACTCCCTAACCATTAGGCCACGACTGCCCCCATTAGGTCACGACTGTGTAAGATACTTTTCTGCTTACCGCGGTTGTAAAGGTTGATTATTTGAGTACCTTAGGCAACCTTCCTGAAAGCTGGAACAAATCTGTCCTCAAACTGTACAGACTGCAAGAAAAAATGATTACAAGTTGACTATTAACTATTGACACCCATTGTTGTGAAACCCCTAAATGAATTCTGGTCCATAAAGTCCCCATCAGAAGGCCCACAATTGTCTGGCACTAAAAGTTTAAGGCAGGTGAATACTTATGCAAGATGGTGTGTCTACTAAACCTGACCACTCTTTTTTTTTATACCATGCCTCCGGACCAGGGAGGAGCAGCGGAATTAGAAAGGAGCCACCATGCAGGGCAGGTAATGAGAAAATCGGCAGCGAGACGTAGAAAATGGCAGACATTTCTCCATTCATCTCTGCCTCGCCACAAGAGCCAGAAAGTTAGAGTTATAGTCATAGAGAGAGCGAGAGAGAAAGTGAGGTTCTCGAGCAAAGTGCTCTACACTTCAAAGATGAAGGATAAGATAAATAAGCTCCCATATATCAAGCTGAGGCCGTCTCTACAAGCAGGGTGAAGAGAGTGGAGAAAATGAAACAAACTCTCCCTGTAGGGCCTTGGGAAAGAGTTTCTTTAAATAAAACAGCAAAGTGGTTTTCTCCGTCTGTTCACGAAGACCGAACAACGCGGCAGAGACTGAAATGAGCGCCACTGACTCGGAGACCCTCTGCTTTAAAAGACGTATAGAAAGTCGACCTTTTTACCTTAAAACACATTTAAAGGTAAGAAAGACGCTCAAAGAAGTAAAGAGGACTTAGAGGCTGGTTCCACTCTGCAAAATCCTTGGTACTGTAGTAAAAATGAAAAGAGGAAGGAGGCCATTAAAATAAGGCAAGTGTGGAAGAAGTAAACGTAAACCGTGTCTGTGAACTAGTCATAAAAGCAGAGAGGGGTGTATAAATACACTCTGCTCTCGTACCGCTCGGCTTCCGTTGTTCTCGTAAAGAAGAGGGGGGAATGAGCTCCATTTTGTCGGGAAGACAAGATAGGATGTCACGCTGGCTTTACAGGGTGCAGGTATTAACTTAATGTTACTGTCAGAGACAAAAGTAACATCGTAAAAGTATACTTTAGTTGTGAGGCGAGATCGTTGGGATTACATTTACGGCATTTGGCAGACGCCGTTATCTGGAGCGACTTACATTTGATCTCACTTTATACAACTGAGCAATTGAGGGTTAAGGGCCTTACTCAGGGGCCCAGCAGTGGCAGCTTAGTGGATTTGGGATTTGAACTCACAACCTTCCAATTGGTAGGCCAATACTTTAACCACTGGGCTACTACATTCCCCAGGCACCTTCACGTATCATGGCTGGTCAATTGAAAAGCCCAGTTTGAGCACTTTACCAGACTACAGAGGGTTGCAAGTCTAGTCGTTTTTTTTTTTTTATTAGACATGAAGTCTGAGTCTATTTCACCTGGATGCGATTTCTACCCTCTTCAGCATACACAAGCAGAAGAATGCCCATGATTGCCATGTGGCTTGAAGCCATCGCTTCCAATAAAAACAGTGCGGCCCATTTTACTCTCTTGGACTCCTGCCATTGATGACTGTGACCTCATTAAGATTCTTGTCTTATGAACTTGAGTATATGTACTTCCTGCTTGTTTAGAAACATTATATGGTGCACTTATGAGCAGAGGAGATGGATCGAGCGGTCACACAGAATGTAAAACCTATTAAGTATGTACAGTATCTGTGTAAACTTACGCTTCAGTCATTTCCTAGCTTACTTTTCTGACCACAAAAGCAATAGACTAGAATAGAACGGGGCATAGAAGCCTTTATTATCACCACATATACATTACAGTACAGTGGAATACTTTTCTTCACATACCCCAACTGAGGAGGTTGGGGTCAGAGTGCAGGGGCAGCTACGATACAGCGCCCCTGGAGCCGGGAAGGGTTGAGGGCCTTGCTCAAGGGCCCAGCAGTGACAGCTTGGCTGTTCTAGGCCTTGAACCCCGATCAACAGCCCAGAGCCTTAACCAGTTAAGTCACCACTGCACCTAAACGGTACAGCTAGCATACTCTAATCAAACTAGCATAGCATAGAAAGTCATTACATATGTGTCTTGACATAAAATAAAACGTTTGAAAGAAGGATCCTGTGCTTGCAATGTCATCAATTTAGAAAAGGCAAAAAAAAAAAAAAAAAAAAAAGCAAATTGCTTTGGGTTTTTTTTTTGTTCAGTAAAAAAAACCAAAACCGAATTCCTGGAAGGACTGATTCATTTCTTTTTCTCATACGTTTATATGTCATAGCTCTCGAACACACCCAATTTTGACCACGGTCCCACAAACACCAGTGTTAACCCACATCATACTACTTGTTTATGGTTCATAGGTCACATGGCTGTTTTGGACTCAGGTCTCTGACTCACATTATTTTTCTAAATAATAAGCGCCCATGAAATGAGCTGCGTCCGTCGGAGCTACTTCCTCACAGGCAGTAATGACTCTTTATGGCTCTGAGCTTTGCTTTTTCTGGTATTCAGTCCAAGTCATGTGTTTCCTGGTTCTGACCCCCGTCTTGTTTTTATGAGTGTGAGTACAGACTGGCTCACGCTCAGTTCCCTGCTATGAACCTCAACTATGATTCTTGGGAAAAAAAAAAAACTAAATAAAGAGACTGCAATTATGGCAAAGTGCCTCTGGCTTCTGACTGTTGAGTGACTCGATGTGGGGAAAAAAAGCCCTCAGAATGATTGTATTGTGAGAAACAGTAAGTATTCAGTTTATTGTTCAAAAAAGAAAAGGTCTCTTATATAACCTGAAAATGTGTGTATGTGTGTGTTTGTGTATGTGTATGTGTGTGTTTACGTCTTGGTGAGGTACCCAGAAGGCTGGGAATACCTGACCTCGTGTTTTGATCTTGTGAGGACATCTTGCTGGTCCTCGTTAACTTTTTTTGGTTACTGAACAAAAGCAGTAGTCGTGTTACCTCATTGATGAAGTCTCCGATATCTCCGGGGTGTGGGGCGGCCGATCTGACCGGGTACTGAGGCTCGGGGTGAAGCGGCCTTTCATCCAGTCTGCGGATCCCGACAGGCTTTACACACTCCGGGTCCATGGTGTCCGGCTGCTGCAGCTGACTCAGGTCATAATCCTAAACACACACACACACACACACATACACACACACACACACACACACACACACACACACACACACACACACACACACACACACATAGTTAGTTTCTCAAGACTAATTGTTCTTCAAGCTCCAAACTCACTTTAATCCCATTAACATCGCCATGGCGATAGGATTAATCCATCTCTGAGTTCTTCTGAGGACCCAGGCATCGTGGGATAGCAAAGAACTTGAGCAGCAGGCTTTTCAATGACTCAGCGTGGTTTTACAAGAAGAGCTAAAGTGAAAGTCAGGAGGCTTTTATGCTGAACAAAAAAGGAGGTAGTGTTGGTGCTTGAGTCCACACACACACACACACACACACACACACACACACACACACACACACACACACACACACACACACACACACACACACACAGTGTGTAAAGCTTGGAGCTGTACTGTAGGTATTAAACACTATCATTATTAGAAGCACTCTTCTACACTGTCATTTCAGGTCCTCACTTGGTTCACCCCAACCTTCTGACCCCTCACACCCCCGTCTTTGTTACTGGTTGGATCTCTCGGCTTGGATTGAACTACACACCTACTCACAAACCTAAGCTTTAAACCCCACCCCCACGTCTGCAGTCTTGCACCAGCCAGCACCGGATTAGGAGCTAAGCTTCTCTGGATGTAAGATATCTCGAGATACAGTGTGTTCATTCCTCTTCACTCTCACACACTTCCAGTTTAGGAACTGGGCTTTAGTACGATCCAAAAGCTGCTCATCCACCCATCTACCCATCCCTCCATACATCTGTTATTCCAGATATCCATTCATCCGTCTATTCATCCTTCCAACCAGCCCTCCATCTATTTTACCATTTATCCGTCTACGTATCTATCCATCCAATCCGTCAAATCGCGGATTAACCAGTGAACATTCCACCAACTCCAATTCCAGCATCCATCCATCTATCCATCTGTCCATCCCTCTATCTTTCTATTCAAGTACCAGTCTGTCCATCAATCGATCACAGCATCCATCCATCCATCCATGCGTTATAGCATCTATTAATCAATCTATTTAACCACCTCTATCTATTCTGACATCTATTTATCCATCCATCTATCACTCCATCAAGACATCTGTGTATTTATCCATCCATCCCCGCATCTATTAAGAAATCTATCTAGCTATTTATCCATCCAGACAACTATGTAACTATCCATCCATCCATCCATCCATCTGTCCAGGCATCGATCCATCTATCCAACCATGCATCCTTCCATCCAAAGTAATTTTCCAATCAAAAATAATTATTATCAATGTGGCTTTAAAATTATTCATTATATTG
>NC_062518.1:42668303-42675803 GCF_022655615.1 Tachysurus fulvidraco
ATTTTAAATAGAAAAACAAAAAACAATAATGTTACTATTGAAATATTTTATTATTGTATTGTAAAATGTATTACTTATTAATTAATTATTTCTATTTTAAAACATAAAAAATAAGTATTACTATGATAATACTAATTACTATGTGATAGCACATACACTGTGTGTATATATATATATATATATATATATATATATATATATATATATATATATATATATATATATATATATATATATATATATATATTCAGTATATATGGCCTACTTTTTGCTTCTTATTCATTTCTCATAGTTTTATTGTTTTATTGTCTTTTTTGGTAGCTAGAGAAAGAGAAAGGTGTAGCAGTAGTAACAGTAGTATTTGTTCTTTAATTCTAGTTTGTATGCTTACTGTGCACGTTATCTCACCATTGAGGCGTGTAAGAGTCCAGTTCCTCCTGATGTCACTGGGCCGAGGAGGCAGCTCGAAGGCGAAGGGTCCGGCGTTGGGATTCAGGTCTCCGTCCAAAGCTGTGATGTTGATGCCATTGTTTTCGGGTTTCTCGCACATCTCGACCTCGTGAGGAAACACCTGAGGAGCGTTATCGTTAATGTCACGCAGCAGGATCTGCAGAGTCCCGGTCCCACTGGCCAGAGGAATGCCTGCACAGACACACATAAATATAGAAGTAAACAAGGCTGTACAAAACGAGCTAACCGGCCTCCAGTCAGCTCATAACAGCTGGAACTGTCTGTTGCTGTGCGTTCCTCGTGGTCTCGCTTTCATAACCATGTGCAATTTGCTAAACTCATTTTCTCGATCCGGTTCTCCGATCACGGCGGCACAGAGAGGATCTCTGACTGCTTCTCACATCATCCTTCTTCTGTACAGTGTGTATGGTCTATAGTGCCTCTGGTTATACATGCTGCATATTAAATCAGCCTGGGAACTTTAGCTGTGAGTAAGAAGCTTTTGCTATTTAGGCCACAGAGAAAGCCACAGTGCCTGGCCAACACTGCACCATCTCTTACCACAAATCTTTTTACTGGAAGAGGCTTTGTCATTACTGGCCTCAACTCGGCTCCCAATGCTGCCAGAGAACCGAACAGCGCCTTGTTTACAAAGTGAGCCATTCGTTTGTATTCCTGACTGAATTTAATAAATGGCCGGAGAGTTAAACTCGTTTACCTCGTTTAACACCGAGGGCGATTCTGGATACGTTACTGCACTTAAGCAATGAAAAATCGCAGCACCCAAAATCAAAACGTTTATAGCTTAGTTTTTGTAAATGGCAATGATCCTTGGATGAACAATGAACCGTCTTATATTGTAATTGAAATGCGTCCACACTCCAAAAACCTGTGTGCCAAATCAGCAACTGTGCTCTTATAACAGCATGGAAATGAGGTCATGAGTGCAGAAATAGAGAGCTTGCCCAAAGCTGTGTCTCTTCACACAGAGGTCACGCTAACTCGTGAGCGGCACGTCGAGCGTTTACCCGCATCTGCGTCACTAAAAAAAAAAATCCACAGGGTGCTTGCTCACGCTTTCACCTTGCTTAAGGTGTCTCTGTTGCTGGCTGATGCTAAAAATGGCACTGCACTCGCACCTCCTGGGTGAGAAACCTGAGAACTCCTCTTGTGCGTAGAGGATAAGAGTGTATTAGCGTGAGCAATATGTCTGGGCTCAGCATTGCCCTTGTTTTGTTTTTTTTTCACCACGGATAAACATTTCACCTGGAAAAAAAAAAGGCATGAGTCATGAGAGAGAGTCGTGAGAGATAAAATAATTACACATAGCGATTGGGATGAGTGTGACGAAAGTGGTCTGAGGCAAACTGACAGAGATGCTGAATCATCCGTCAATGAGGAAACGGGAGGAAGAGGAAGAGCAGGGGTCTTAAAAAAAGCCTGATCAAATCCAAACAATGTTTAAACCATATATTTTCATATTGTTTTAGTCATTTAAAAGACTTTATTTGTTATTCTGTTAGTCTCTACTTAAAAGTACAGTGACTTTTTTTTCAATATCTACATTAAACTCTATGTGCGGGTTTGGGTAAAGAAAAGAAAAAAAAAAGATGCAAGAAAAATATCTTGGGAGTCAATTGTTTAACAAATATACATATAAATAATACTGTTACATTTTTGTTATATTTTGTTGTTTTGTTATATATAACAATATTCTTATTATTATTCTCTTCTTGTTTTGTAATTACTGAGCATAAACTTCCTAACAACCATAAAACTCACCGTTATCGGTGGCGAGGAACGTGGCGTTGTACAGGTTATTCTGAACATATGGAGACTCTCGGTCCAGAACAGCAATGGTGGTGATGCGTCCGTTGCTTGGGTCGATCCTCAGCCAATCAGCCGGGTCTGAGAGTTTCGAGTATCTGAAAAAAGAATGTTAAGTTGTATACTAGCTTGTATAATTCCATGCGAGATTAAATATGCCCAACAAACAAACGAAGATTTTCAACATACAAACCGTCACATACAAATTTGCAAGTTTAACCAACAAAACAAATGAATCATTCCTACATACACAAACAACTTTCCATCTCCATTACCAAAACAAATATATAGAATATCCACCTCGACCAACAAATAAATAACTTCAACTTCCAACAAACAAATGAAGAATTCCCAACAACATAAAAATGTCCAAATAGAATCAACAAATGAATCATTTCCAAGTAAATAAAAGCTAGCATGTTTAGTCAACAAATTAATACCTTCCACCTACACCAAACAACTTTCCATCTCCAACAAACGAATGATAAATTTCCAACAAACAAATTAAATATGTCCACTTCCAAACAACAAATTAAGAATTTCCAAACAAATAAATTTTTTTTGCTAGAAAAGAAGTTTAGAATTTCCCCAAGAAACAAAAAAATCATTGCAGAGACAGGAAGTACTCGTGTTCTCTCAGACAGAAAAGGATTCTCGAGGGTTCTTTGCTAAGGTAGCATTCGGTGTGTAATCAATTCTACTTGAAACTTTTTAAGGATTATTTCAGAAAAGCAAACCAAAGGACCTTTGGGAATAATGAAGCGAATGAAATTTCTAACAGCGAGCAAATGAATGCTTTTCCATTAGGCTGTAAATTTGTTTATTATGTCTGAGGATTAAGTAGTTAACTGATGTGATATTAGCATCTTCGCTGCAAAAACTGGTGTGTTTTATACGTTTCATGGTCCGCCTTTGAAAGATCCCCTTTAAGACTTGTACAATTTAACACAAATTGTAAATTTATATATATTGAGATTACTATATTGGAAGCAATTGTACCTGATGGTCTGCTGCATAAAACGGTCCGGATCCTGCGCTACAAACGTGGTGAGCGCTGACTCGGCTGGCATGCCCTCGTCCAGCCTGATGAGCCTAGGATTGGGATCGAAGTAAGGGCTCTCGTTGACGTCGATGACACGGACGGAGACGGTGGCGGTTGACTGGCGTGGAAGGTGGATGCCTCGCTCTAGCGAGATCTCGTTCATCACCACTACGGTGAGCACAAACGTCCGGGTTGTCTCGTAGTCAATGGGCTGTTTGGGAATCATTTTTTGACAACATATTAATAGAATCTACTGAATTATTTTTGAATGTTTTTTTTTTTCAAGGTAAGAACGCAAGTGACTTTACAAGGCAAGTCTGGACAGTGAAATGTCTATAGACGTCAATCCAGACAAGGTCAGTCTATATCAGTCTATATTTTTTGAAAGAAGAACCACAGCAATAAGTAAACACAAGTTTAAATGCATTCTGGATTGTTCATCTAACCTTGATGACGGTGACCAGTCCCTCATTGGTGGTGGGGTCAGTGGGGACAGAGAAGCGGCCAGTGGGATCTCCAGCTGTGATCTTATACACCGCGTTCCATGCTGGAGTGTTGGGCTGGTCTTTATCCGCCACAGTCAGATTGGCCACAATCACGTTCACACGATTTTCCGGCACTTCGCCGAAGAACTGTAAAAAACATGAAAATGCAGAAAATTTTGAATGGGGCTCATCCGAGGTACACTGGGTACAAGGATGATTGGGATACACTGTGATTGGGATGCCAGGTCATCACACAATCAACACTTTCTCGCACACATTTACTCCCAGGGGTCATTTCAGAGGCACCAATACGCCTCCGACCCAGGTTTTAGGAGACGGGAGGAACTGAGAGAACCTAAAAGAAGTCTTATTGCGCAGACAATGAGACGGTTTCAGGATCAAATCGCAGACCCTGAAGGAACTTTACCTGCTGCCCTGAGATAGTAATATCAACAATAAAACGTACCATTGCTTCAATTTTCCCACTTCATAATCACTTCCCAACATCTCATATGCGCTTTACAAACGAGAATTTAATCTTCATGATGAAACCCAATGATGTGATCGTGCTGAAATACTTCCCCTGCACGCTACTGAATGTGAGATACTCTGCAGGTAATCGAATCAGACACGTTTGGAAAACGTGATTTGCGTTATTCTGAGTAAGTGAGAGAGAGAGAGAGAGAGAGAGAGAGAGAGAGAGAGAGAGAGAGAGAGAGAGAGAGAGAGAGAGAGAGAGCGATGGAAGAGAAGTCAGCCTGACAGCTTTTTTGCGGGACGAGTTGCTCCAAGGCGGCGAGACGGCCCTTAATACCTCCACTGATTAAACAAAACCCAGAGGTACTGTTTTTGAAGTCCTCATTAATATCTAAAAAACTGGCTGTCAAATACAACCAGCTTCTTCTTCAAATATTCCTGGCTGTTGTACAGCTTTAGAAAAAAAAATAAAAAGCAACATCCTTCCCCTCTTCCTTCCAACACTTTTCCCGGTTCCAATAAACACACTTTTGCTTATTTTGTGTAACAAGCAGATATAAAACAGAGCGACTTGCTAATAATGTCCCTGTCTCACAGAGACAAACATGATAACCTCATGTTGGGACACAGGATAGAAGAAAGTAGTAGAAAGAAACAAGGCATATATATATATATATATATATATATATATATATATATATATATATATATATATATATATATATATATATATATATATTGCCAAAATATGTTCATGTGCAAAAGTTTGTGCCCCCCACACCATTTCCGAGTGACTGATTAAACTCGATTGATTGTCCGTGTTTAATCATTGTTTATTTTAGATGAAATGACCATGGGGTACAAAAGGAAGTGAAAAGTCTTCACTCTACAGACCTCTAAGTTTGAAGTAAGTGATGTGTAAAGTGAGAAATTTAAAATAGAGAATAACAAGTTGAATATTATGTTCAAGGCACTTGCAAGTTTATCATTAGATTACATTGCTAATGGAAAATGCTTCTGAACTGATATCGCTATTTAACTTCTTACTTACGCTGCTGTGTCAAATTGACTTTCCTGTACAAGGGATTAACAAAGTCTCATTTTTCATCTTATAAAGGAAATGAAACACTTCGCAAAAGGCAGTGTCCTTATGCTCAACAGTATGCATGCAGAATGTCAGTGACTTGCGATGTACTAACACCGTCCTGACGTTATGTCCCCGTACCGTGTCGGGTATTTGCACCATTCCATGTAAAATATGTAATGACATATAAGAATAAAATATTTAAATATAAGTGCGTTTAACTTACAGCATCGTTGGTGAATTCAGGAGGATTGTCGTTGATGTCGGTCACCCTGATGACGGCCGTGGCGGTGTTGGAAAGGCCGTACATCGGGTTCCCTTCCATATCGGTGGCCTGGATGATCAGCGTGTACTGAGGAACTTTCTGGAAGGAGAAACAAAACAATCAGGTTAAGATTATTTTGATGACTCGACAGTTGATACTGAAAAAGAAAACAAGTAAAACTAAAAAGAGACAATTGTGCCCGCTCAGTTTTAAGCTAGTACGATGATGTACTGTATATTTCAGCACGTTTTCATCTCGACTACGTCCTGTCATGTAAAAAAGTCAGTTTAACAAACAAGTCAGCCTACATATAAATATGTCTAAAACCTTCCTAGCTAAGTGATTTCCTCACTTCACTGTGAATGTTATGGTTTGATTAAGTTGCTGGAAATGGATATTATACCTTCCCAGTTCAATTTGTAATCAGACCCCAGCTTTCAATATGTCTGCAATGCTCCCGCACTGCGGAAAGGAATCGCTTTTTTTTTTCAGATATTATAAAGCTGTTTTAAAATGTACTTGTGGTTAGAGGGGGGGAAAGAGACGAGACTGTTCAGGAACGTCAGACCAAAACTGTGCATGGCAAAATTCTAAAAATCATTCTACATCATAAAATAATAATAGTCATGTTTACATTACATTCAGAGCTTTCCATGACTTTCTGCTCCTTATTAAACCTCCTCCTCAGTCTGATTTGTTTCGAGCGAAACTCCGAGCCTGATTTGATCCAGGAACATCATCTATCTATCTGTGTTTAGATTTCCATGCACTTTATGAAGAGCAGCAAGTCTTCACCAAAACTCTATACTCTTTTATTTTCTGATCAGACAGAGAGAAAGAAATAAAGTGTGTGTGTGTGTGTGTGTGTGAGAGAGAGAGAGAGAGAGAGAGAGAGAGAGAGATCAATGGGTCCATCACACATCCTGAACTCCCAGAGTGAAGCTGCTGTGCTAATCATTATATTTAATACCCCATTAACATCCTGCAAGGCCAGTGTCAATAACGCGTGGTGGGCAGTGGACAGCGTTACTCCGTATCACACTCCAGCTTCATTAATAGCCCGGCTGCATGCATTACCCAGGATACGGAGATTGACCAAGGGCGTCCCTTATTAGCATTTTAACATCTATTTATTTTACTTAGCTCTTATTTCTGTGTGGAAGGCAGTTTAATTAAACAGGCCTGAGATGACTGGCGGTCAAACGCATGTTCTCGCACACACACACACACACACACACACACACACACACACACACACACACACACACACATGCAGTGTAAATATTTCGCTGTTTGCACAGCCAAGGTGTTCCCACTCTGGGATAGTGACGAGTCATCAGCAGCAGACATTTTATCCAACATTAGTCACTCCACCATTAAAAGCCTCATTAGGTACCAGAAGGAACGAGGCTGAAGCAGGAATTTGTCCAACCTGCTCTCACACGGGTTCCCCGAGTTTAGATTTCCAGACACTGCACACCTGACTCAGCTAATGAGGACTTTATAATTAGTTAATGAGCTGAATTAAATGTTCGAGAGTAGCAAGAAAACCCAGCTCTTCCTCGCTACGTGTCTGTATGTGTTTAACAGCCATCCGTTGAAGATCGCTGTGCTCTGAGGGCAATGATTGTTTCGTAGATTTGTTGTAATTATTGAAATCAGGATGCCCATCGTTGTCGGGACCATCGATCATTTCAATAACGCTTTCGAGCGTTATGTTGTTTACTATGAAAATTGTCACGAAGCCGGCGCATGGAATACGATTACTGAGTGCGGAAATCGACTAATTGAATAAAACATTTCAGAATTTTGCACAAATTTAAAGAAGAAATTCCACAACGAATTCGGGATAAATTTACATTCACGTAAA
>NC_062518.1:42680803-42693303 GCF_022655615.1 Tachysurus fulvidraco
GTTTATGATACACTGAAATACGCTGAGAGGAAATACAGAAAACTGAGATTGATGAGATTTGGGGATATACTGTATAATATAAATAGTGTCACATGTACAGAAAACAAAACAAACACAAGACAAACAAATAAACAAATAATGCTCGCTAGTATCACATTGTATACAAAAATAACAAGAAAAAAAGGAAGTAAATAATTAATAATAAACTATTTACATACATAATTATTAGGAAACTAAACAAACAAACAAACAAAAAAACTAAACAAACAATAAATGAATAAACAAACAAACAAATAAATAAAAAAATAATAATAAAAATAAATAATGTTCATTATCATCACCTGGTATATAAAATAATAAAAAAGTAAGTAAATAATTAATAATAAAATTAAGATTTTTTTTAGAATGTAGGAAAAACAAACAAATAAACTGAGTATCGTTTATCATCCCATTATATCAGTAAATGTGTTACAAATAAGTAAGTTGTCCCGAGCCATCAGAGAAGCAAAGCAGTGCATGTGGCAGGGCATATAGCGATCATGACAGCTTCACATGTCTGTGATAGGGATACCTCCTTCCCAGATGCGCTGAACGACTTCAACGCAGGGTTTGAGGTGCAGAACAACGTAGCGGCAAGGAACACAATCCCTCCCCACAAAGATCAGGTACTCTACCTATCCACGGCCGACGTGATGTACATCTATACACAGTTAGCCCACGGAAGGCTGCTGGACCAGACAACATTCTTGCCAAGGTGCTCAGGGAATGCGCAGATCAGCTAGCGGATGTCTTCATGACCACACACATACCCCTCACACACACACTTCACCCTCCTGATGTCTTTGAAAAAGGTACCGAAGCATTCGGGCCCTCACGATCAGACTGTGTAACAGTTTCTTACCACAAGCCTTTAGACTCCTTAATAACTGAACTAAACTGTACCAAGCACAACACACACATACACACAGTCAACCATATGGACTGCAATGACCTACACCAAATACACACTCTTCCGTTATACAGTACAACCATGTCTACAACACCACCATATCAAACTCTTTGCACATTTCATTTAATTGCTGTTTTGCACAATACATTACCTCATGCAACTGCTGCTATAATACTGTGTTCGTTCCAGTATTTCTGAACACGCAATATCGATTAAACATGCAATATTTACACTCATCGGCGCTGTTTTTGTTTATTGTCTTTTGTGTAATGTCTTTTTTGTAATGTCTTGTATTGTTTGTCTGCACTGTATTTTTGTCCTGCACTGTTTGCACCAGGTTGCACCGATGCACTTTATGTGTCTAGGACTAACTTACTAAGTCCTTAGCTCTGTCTTTGTTTCATGTATCTTATATATTGTATGTATTTTATGTATTCACTGTGCACCGCAACAGCTATATACGGTTGAAACGACTATAAAAGCTTCTTGACTCGACTTGACTTGAAATAAACCCTCACTTCCACCTGCTCTGAAAGCATCTGAGTCAATAATAAACAGAAACTCTGTCACTTCAAGACAAACAGAAACGTAAACACGGTTTGCTCGTCGTGTGAAAGTAACCCGAAAGTTTCAGTAGAACCCTTCAGGATACGAGGCAGCGTCTACGATTACCCAAAAAAAAACCCCTTACAAATTCATCTCGAGTGCGTGGGAGATTTATTTAGAGAAGCGCCGTCTGATTACTCTGAGATTGTTATCATCCACGTCTCATCAGAGAGTCTTTCACATTCGTCTGGGTGACTAATACAGGATTATTTTCATTAGATTACAAGAATCTTCGCTCGGATTCGCTGCACGTGTCTCCGCACTTTAGCCGAGTCTGGATAAATCTGCATACGTAAGTTTAATACGTTCGTATTGAAATGAAACTGGATTTTACACACCGTTGTTTGTTTGCGCTCGGAATTTCTCAGCGAGAGAGAAGTTCAAAAGAAATTCATTAAGGTGAGGCAGAGAGGAACGTCTGAAAGACCAGCTGAGAGGGATTAAAATGCCTGCGCTGAAAAAAAAGCTCACATGCTTCACTTTGAACTTCAAATACACACACACACACACACACACACACACACACACACACACACACACACGCACACACACTCCACATCGCCCATCCATCTAACCGTTCAACTAGAGAAAAAAATAAAAAGCTTTGACAGCATCTGCGTGCCAAACACTCCAAATCCCAAAAATGCTTCACAATGTTTGGTCTTTCAAATAAATAAATAAATAAATAAATAAATAAATAAATAAATAAATAAATATTGACACAGAGTAAAAAAATCCTTTTCACAAAGATGTTGATATTAACTGAAAAACCTCCCTGTAAAAAAGGAGAAATATAAGCCTTAAATCTATCTATCTATCTATCTATCTATCTATCTATCTATCTATCTATCTATCTATCTATCTATAGTATTTTTTAAAAATACATAATTAAAAAAATACATAAATAATTGAAACGGAGAAATCAACCAATGAAGCATCTGTAGCTGACTGTACGTATTTTGCTGAAGCTGATTAGAGTTCATTTAATAAAAGTTAATAAAAGAGTTCACTCTAATAAAAACCAAGCTAAATGTATTACATGATTTTGGCAAACTATTAGCATGCTAGTTTAGCCACTCAAATAATAACCCATCTATATTCATTACCCTGTTTAAGCTAACTATTCTCTAAGGAAGTTTAACTACTACAATGATAACATACTTATATTTAACCTTTATGTGTTAGCCAGTTAGATGAGCTACTCAACCGAGCTACATTCATTAGCAACCGAGCTACATTCATTAGCAACCGAGCTACATTCATTAGCAAGGTTTATCAGACTATTAGCAAGCTTGTTTAACTACTCCACTGATGGTCCGGCTATTTTAATTACCTTATTTGAGCATATTTTAACTATTAGCTAGTTAGTTTAGCTTCTTAAATAATAACCCAGCTATATTTTTTGACATTATTGTAGCAAACTATTAGCATTCTAGTTCAGCTACTCAAACAAGAATCCAGTCTGTTTATTAACTTATTTAAGGCAACTAATTAGCAAGTTACTAAATATTTACTGAATATTTAGCTAGCATACTCTACAGACTGTTCTTTAAAGAAACTGAGGGGTTGAAGGGGGTGGATTATGTAGTTAAATGTAGTGTGTGTGTGTGAGTGAGTGAGAGAAAGTGTTTGTGAGACTGTGTGTGTGTGTGTGTGTGTGTGTGTGTGTGTGTGTGTGTGTGTGTGTGAAAGAATTAGAGAGAGAGTGTGTGTGTGTGTGTGTGAGTGTGTGTGTTAGTATGAGTGTTTGTGTGTGTGTGTGAGTGAGAGAGAGAGAGAGAAAGTGTGTATATGTGTGTGTGAGAGAGAGAGTGTGTGTGTATATGTGTGTGTGAGAAAGAGAGGGTGTGTGTGTGTGTGTGTGTGTGTGTGTGTGTGTGTGTGTGTGTGTGTGTGTGTGAGAGAGAGAGAGTGTGAGATTGATATGTTCACATTTTCTCTTTCTTTCCTTACAGGATTGAAGTCTGGTGTCGTACCTGTTCCAGGTGTGACAGCAGTGTGTAATGAAGGCAGGGAAAATGTGCTTTAACACGTCTCGCCACACACAAAGCAACACCCGGCTGAAGTGACAAAAGGACACCTAGAAGTGCAGGTAGGATGCATCAGCGTGAGCATGAGCATTAGTGCGAGCGTGAGCATCAGCGTGAGTGGCAGTGTCAGTGTAAGCGTTAACATTGGTGTGAGTGTGAGTATCAGCGTGAGCGTGAGCATCAGCGTGAACGGCAGCGTCAGTGTGAGCATTAACATCAGTGTGAGCGTATCAGCGTGAGCGTCAGTGTGAGCGTTAACATCAGTGTGAGTGTGAGTATCAGCGTGAGCGTGAGCATCAGCGTGAACGGCAGCGTCAGTGTGAGCGTTAACATCAGTGTGAGCGTATCAGCGTGAGCGTCAGTGTGAGGGTTAACATCAGTGTGAGTGTGAGTATCAGCGTGAGCGTCAGTGTGAGTGTGAGCGTCCGTGTGAGCATGAGTATCAGCGTGAGCGTCCGTGTGAGCATGAACATCAGCGTAAGCTGCAGCGTGAGCGTCAGTGTGAGCGTCCGTGTGAGCATGAACATCAGCGTGAGCGTCAGTGTGAGCGTCCGTGTGAGCATGAGTATCAGCGTGAGCGTCAGTGTGAGCGTCCGTGTGAGCATGAGTATCAGCGTGAGCGTCAGTGTGAGCGTCCGTGTGAGCATGAACATCAGCGTGAGCGTCAGTGTGAGCGTCCGTGTGAGCATGAGTATCAGCGTGAGCGTCAGTGTGAGCGTCCGTGTGAGCATGAACATCAGCGTAAGCTGCAGCGTGAGCGTCAGTGTGAGTGTGAGCGTCCGTGTGAGCATGAACATCAGCGTGAGCGTCAGTGTGAGTGTGAGCGTCCGTGTGAGCGTCAGCTCTCCTGCTGGTTTTGACACAATCAAGTGTTTCCTGATACACCCTCACACTATACAGTTTACAATTACGCTTTGTTCTTTCTCCAAAAAAATGTTCTTTCTTACATTTAAAGGTGCGACAGTCAACATTTGTCATTTCTTATTATTGCAAATAATGTGGAAAGTTATGCACAAAGAAATCACCATGGAAACTGCTTTCATGTTCCGGAATGTTCTTTTGGCTTGGCTTCTTGTCAATCATCTCATAGCCACACCTCCAACACCTCTCCACCTTTTTTCGTAACTCCAAGCAGCTGATTATCCGAGTGTGCCTTAAAGACAATCCTAACTCTATTTAACCGGTATTCGAATGTTAGGGGCGGGGCTACACACATTTAGCTGTGCATTTAGCTGTGAGAGATGTTTTAATAAAAAAGCCCATATTTAAAACACACGTAAAGGTGCAGTCTGTGAGATTTCCTAAGCTCTAAGTCTGTAGCAAAAGCTACAGACTTTCAAAAGCTACAAGTCTTTCTTGGGGAAAGTGTAACGAGATGAAATATGGCTGTTTTTTCAGGCACTATTTAACATGTCTTTTTCTGGCCCTGAGGTGCAGCCCAGAACTGTTCAATTTGTCCTTTCTTTCTTTCTTTCTTTCTTTCTTTCTTTCTTTCTTTCTTTCTTTCTTTCTTTCTTTCTTTAAAAAAAGTGTTTTCACCGCAATTCAAATTTACAAAATACAAACTGCACCTTTAATCCCACCTTCTTCTTCTTCTTCTTCCTCTTCTTCTTCTTCTTCTTCTTCTTCTTCTTCTTATTATTATTATTATTATTACACTATTTACTAGAGCAGAGTCAGGTTAATATCATGTAATTTCCATCCAGTGTATGACTGACTTTTCACAGAAGAAACATGCCGCATACGTTTCATGACATTTAACGTCACACACTCAGAAATATAAAGCTGTAATTAGATTAGATTAGTGAGTTGTACTATGTTTAACTCAGGACTAAAACCTTATCATTATAACCTTATAATCAGTGTGGCTGTGGCATTTATGTGCACATTTATGTTTATTATTGTATTGGCCTTTTATGTCTTCTGTATTTGTTAATTAGTTTATATTCTACGTTTATTAGAAGGACGATAGGTGTTGGATGGTTTTATTTGTGCCAACATTTCTTTAATGCTGTCATTTTAATACCTTGTAATAACACATTTTATTAGATCCCCCCCCCCCTTTTTTAGCACTTAAAGGTGCGGTATGTTACATTTCAGCGTGTTTCTAAGCAGGTGATAATCACAGCATTTCTTAGAAGATGCCGTAGAAAAAAATGTATTCAATGAATCTGGAAAAGTTTATGGTTTCTGGCCCAGAAATTTCTTCACCCACCTTCATAAAGAATTTCCTTATTAATCGTTATCGATGAACAGAACAGTTTATCAGTTAAGAAGAAACCTCATCAATGTTTTCAGTGAATTTAAAAAGTACACACTGCACCTTTAATCTTTGCCCAACTTGCTATATGGCAATCCTTTCAGAAAACCTGCCCCCCAATGGTTTGGAGGCTCTAAGCAACTGTTTACACCTTTAAAAGCGAGAACTACATGACCTGCTCGTAATTCCTCTACAACAAAGCCGCTCCTGATCGCTCAGTTATTCTCCACCTGCGGGTGAAATGACATGCTGTTGCGCCTTGTGCAGACATAAAAGGTCATGAAGATGTTAATGAAGAAATCTTTACCGGTCATCGATTTAAACACTCCTGTGGGCCTGTGCTAGTCTCTGTGCTGATAACAAAGCTAATTGCCGATGCGATAAGAGAACACGCTGATTTATGACAAACAGCATGAAGAACGCTTATTAATGATGACCTTATAGAACCGGCGAGCAAAAGGCCTTTCGATGGAAATGTCATTTGCTGCATATGAACTTTGAGCTGATGGAGTGGCGATGATGCCGCTATCGCCGTCGCGGTCCGCTCGTATCCCGGACGGCATCCAACTGTAGATATGCCATCACAGATGATGTGCTTTCCTCCTTCAACTTATGAATCTGTTCATTTAAAGATGAATAAGATATATAAAGTGGCACACGGCATAGAAAAAGTCAACAAGCCAGAATCCTTGTTTCATCAGCAAGTGCTTGTGTTTACACTTAATATTCATATGCGTGTTTGCTAGGAGCCAGCATATCAGTCTTACTTGGTGGCACATCCTTATAAATACAATGAGCAGGGAGATTAACGACATCGTTAAAAGCCCAAACCTGCAGGAGACGCAGTTCTTAATGAGGAGGAGCTGCCACGTCGTGCAGCTTGTATTCATTACGCTGACTAGTTTTAGGCTAGGAAAAAGCCCTGATGCATCCTCCCACTGACACAGCACAAGGGAATTATGGGATGGGATTGGGTGCGTTGGAAGGAGGGTAGGGGAGGAGAGCAAAGAAGTAAAGATAAAAGTAATAGAGATGTTACTATAAATACATCCTTAGCTTAGTCTCAGCTTTGTTAGTTGTTAGCTTAGCGTTGTTTAAACTCATTTCTAGCTCTAAATTTGTTAATTTATTTTTTCTTAAATGCATTCATCCATTTTAGGACTTTAAAGGTGAGATATGTTACATTTGAAAGTACTTCTAAGCATGCGTATCTATCAAATTGTATCAGTGATTTGAAATAAAAGAACAAACAATAAAAAAAAAAAACAATAAATCAAAGTAACAAAAATCTGGCTGGTTTTTGTTTGCAAAGAAATTTTCTCGCCCTCCCTGAAATGATCTTTGCTCCGGAATATACGAGCTAAGGGTGTTTTTTTTGTTTGTTTGTTTGTTTTTTGGAGGTTTCTTCAGAGGCAATATGGTGAACGTTGTCTTAGGAGAAGACCTTGTGATGTCAGTTAAGACAAAAAGAAATCCAGTTAAAATTATAATTAAAAAATGACACACTGCACCTTTAAAGTTGTTGTTCCTTTTTAGCACTTGTTAAAGTCACAGTGCTATAGTATATATAGTGCATGTTAAAGTTATGTTATATTCCATAGTACTTCTAAGGATGTAACAATTGCATTGTTTTTTTAAATTAAAAATAATAAATATAAATATTATGTAAATGTATAAATTCAACAAAATTTCTCATTTCTAATCCCAAATAATTTTCTAGCCCTGAAATGACTTTTTACTAAAATAATAACTGCTAAGTTGTTTTTTTTCTCTTCACAATATTGTGAATTGTTGTCTTAGAAGACCTAGTGGTATCAGTTAAGACAGAGAAATCTCATCAAAATTTGAATTCAAAAATTACACACTGCACCTTAAAAATTTTTGTTCCTTTAATTAAACACTTGTAAGTGAAGCATACTAAGTATTTCAAAGTTTGTAACAATTGTATTCTTTCTGAATTACAAAATAATAATAAAAATATACGCAACAAAAATGTCATTTTCTGGCCCTTAAATGAGCTTTGCACCAAAATATACCTGCTGAGTTTTTTTTTTCTACTTAACAGGCAATATGGTGAATGGTGTCTAAGAAGACCTCATGGTAGCAGTTAAGACATAGAAATCTCGTCAAAGTTCTGTCAACTTTGAAAATTACACACTGCACCTTTAATCCAAAATATTTTTAAAGAATTACTTAGTACTAAATCTGTAGTGGCATCCTGGTATGTGAGTGTACTGTATGCAAGGAAATGTAATATACTTATTTTGATAATACATGCTGCTGCTTTATACTGTTTTAAACAGTAATGCTGTGTTTGTCATAAATATTGGCACCCTCTTTTCGATTTTGTTAGATTCTATGTTTAAATGTAATATTTAGTATGAGTGTGCCACGTATATTTAATTTCTGTGAAAGCACTGATTGAAAAAATACATTGAAGAAATTATGGGATGGCACTGGAAAGTGGTTTAAAGGTGATTTTCCTGTCAATATTTCTTGAGCCTACGTTTTTTTAAGAAAGGTATAAAACCACATTCGTTCGCATACCTTCTGATTATTTCTAGAAAAAGTCACTCATTTAAAAAGCCACATACTGCACAGAGGTGTGCTGAGAAAAGACAGGCAGGGTTAGGAAATGAAAAAAAAGACCAGAAGGAAAAGGAGAATAGAGAAAATAGGGACCAAATCCAATCAAGAGAAGGAAAAAAAATAGATAGCGAGAGAGAAAAATCCCACTAGGGATGTTACAGTGGACTCTTCATAACCCAGACAATTTACACCATTTAAAGCTGTGGGGGGAAAAAAAGAAAGTGAGAAAAAGGAAGAAAAAGGGATCTCGTTTCTCCGGAATGTTGCGTCACAGACAGAGACACAGACACGATCTCACCACGTTCTTAATCCTGCACACGTGCAAATGAGTTCATCACCTCATGATGTTAAAGAACATGTGGCAGGTTATATGTAACCCAACAACGTGCTCTGTTCCATACAGACTGAAGATGATACACACACACACACACACACACACACACACACACACACACACACACACACATACACACACACACACACATACATACACACACACACACACACACACTAGCTCTTATAGATTTAACCTCATGCATATGGCCTGGATAAATCTGTGAAGACTCCCTGTGGATAATGCAGAGCCTGAATCAAGGCAAAAGTATTTGTGTGTGTGTTTCTCTCTCTATCTGTGTGTGTGTGTGTGTGTGTGTGTGTGTGTGTGTGTGTGTGTGTGTGTGTGTGTTTGTGTTTGTGTGTGTATGTGTTAGTTCTCACAGAAAACAAGAAGAGTTTCTCTAAAACTTGTGCGATGACTAGCGATCAAAGTCAAAGTCAAAGACGGCCGGTATCCTAACCAAAGCCAATACTTTCCTGAAAATACTTTTCACCTCACTTAAAATGGAGGAAAGTTTGAGTGGAAAAGAATGCCAATGTAAAACACAAAATTTTTCCTGAAGCAGCAAAAAAAAAAAAAGATGCAGAGTCTGTATAGAGGCAAAAGTATTTCTGACAGAGTAACATAACTGACAAAGCTGGTCCAGTCACTAGGTAATGGTGTTCGGTTGTGTGTGTTCTTCCTGTCACATATACAAGGGACAAAAACATCCTCTAAAGCTGCTTTTGATCAAACGATGGTGCCCGGCCTCCCAAACAAAGGCAATACGCGGGTGCCAAAACTTTCAATCTTACTGATAATACAGTAATATTTGACTGGAAAAGAATGCCAAAAAATGGCATTGTAAATAGCATTTAACTGCAAGGTCCTTGTAGTGAACAAGTGAGAAGAGCGTGAGCACCAATCAGAGCACGGCTGTCCGTATCGGGAATTTCATAGCTGCTAAGATCTGTCGTCTCTGCACGACCTGATACATCTCGATGTATTATGTGAGTAAAATAGCACACTTGGGACTCAGAAGGCCGTGAAAATAGTGCACTAGGGAGTGCACACTGCTTTGCTGAGCAATTCTGGAGCAACCTTTTGCTTGGCTCGCCACTAGGGGACAAATGACAAAAAACTGCACATATTTTACATCAATGAATGCAGATGATTTATATGAAACGTATTAAGCTCTAAATTACACGTGGGATACAGTACGTCCCTCTACCCCGGGGTTAAAAACAAGAGTCCTTACGTTCCTGACTTGATTCATCGTTGTTGTACTATGTTTCACCACTAGGGGAGCTGTATGACGTATTAAGCCGCATCGATCTCCAGCTAAACGAGCTGAAACCTGTTTTTTTTCTTTTCTTTTCTTTCCTTTCCTTTTTTTTTTTTTTAAATTAAAGGCTGATTGTGCTTTTGTCTTCCATCACTCGGCGAGATGTTGTGAATAAGTTTGTGTTCATCCGTGAATTGACATGTTGAGATTTTAATCACAGTGCATCCATTCACTCAGAACACCTCTTTTCTCTGAGCCATTAAATCTCCGGGTTTAAAAGGCGTGAAGAATTTCAAGCGCAATAACGTGGAAAAGCAAACAGATGGAAGGCTCTTTTTTTTTTTTTTAAAGGTTATATCAACAATCAAACATCACTTCTACATATTTGTACGGGATCCGTCATGGCGTCGGAGCTGCCGAAACAACAGGAGCGTAAGCAGCTGGTACGTCTCACTTTATACTGTTATTAGGCTTGTTAAAGTTTAGAGTCCGACACGTGCAGCCATTTAGAAATGTTCATTTCATTTCTTTTCCGTATCTGTAATTAGCGGCTGCAGTGATTGTAAACGCGCCGGAGAATGGGACGAGAGGAAGTGGAATAATTGCTCAGGCACAATAAAGCATATGGCGCAGCAGAGCATAGTGAGGACCTGCGGGTTTGATTCGGCTTCATTAAACACTGAAACACACACTCCGTCACACACCAGCCACTGGTCAACAGGTTTTATAGATTTGCATAAGGCGGGGTCTACATTCACATGCAGGTTGATTTATTGGTCCGTTGGGTTGATTACTTTCTCACCACAAGTGAACCGCTCCAGAATTTTAGTGTGGATCTGAGCACGTCTGCTGTGTTTATACACGACTACAGAACTGAACCGAGGGAGAAAACGCAAAACAAAACGCTTCAGAGGAGCCACGTGTGAAAATCTTATATAGAAACTATAAGATTCAAACACACACACACACACACACACACACACACACACACACACACACACACACACACACACACACACGAGTGATCCAAAAGTTTTACTTTATCTAACAATGACTGTTATTATTAAATTGACTCCTTTTATTGGAAGAAAATCCTTAATTTATAGATCACTCTATATTTTATTTCATTTAGAGTTTTCAAAACTGATTCATATTTAAGATCGACTCTTTATTTAAATTTGACTCTTTTTGTTTAAACGGACTCGTTCTTTCAACTGGCTATCTGAATTGACTCGTTTTATTTAAATGGACTCTTTATTTAAAATGACTCTTTATTTTAGTTGACTCCTTACTGTTTTTATTTAAATTGACTTTTTATTTAAACTGACTTGAATTGACTCTTTTTATATGAAGTGGACTCTTTTTTCATTTGAAATGACTATTTAAGGTTGGCTCTTTTAATTTAAAGTTGACTCTTTCTAAAAAGTGACATTTCAATTGACTCTTTATCTAAGCTGAATCTTTTTATTTTAAGTCGACTCTTTTGTTAAAAGTTGATTCTTTTTATTTAAAGTCGACTATTTTATATGAAATGACTCTTTATTTTAAGGTTGGCTCTTTTAAATTAAAATTGACTCTTTCTAAAAATTGACTAAATTAAATGAACTCTTAAGCTGAGTCTTTTTATTTAAATTGACTCTTTTGAATTAAAACTGACTCTATTTATTTAAAGTTGACTGTTCAGACACATTTTGAACCTTTCATTTCGTACCTGTGACTCGTGGCCTCCTGTTGGCCGGAGCCGGATCTCGGTTTTCCACTGCTCCTGTGTGGAGACGTCCCTCGCTATAACCAGCAGCGGAGTAGAAGACAAAGAGGATGGTGAGGATAAAGACGGCTGGAGAGACAGCACGTCCCCGGTGATCTGGATCCGGAAATCCGTCGGCCGGCTGCACTCGAAGTGCACTCGCCCTCCTCGACCGCAGTCATGGAACCTCACTGCAGGAAAAAACAAGAAAGAAACACAAAGAGAAAGAGACTTAGTGGGAAAATGTGAGAGAGATTCCCAGCAGAACACTATCTGTGTGTGTGTGTGTGTGTGTGTGTGTGTGTGTGTGCCTGCTTCTGCCTGTCTATCCTCTGAGAACATAAATGCATGTTTTGGACAAGATTAGTTGAAAAAAATACTAAAAGTGTGACACTCATACATTATGGATGGTGTCGAGCAGCCCCACCGGCTTCTCCGCGAAAAGGTACGGCATGAAAAGCAGCAGAAGAAGAAAAAAAAACCCGAAGGCGGTGGGAAAAGCTCATCCCTAAAGGACGCAGATGGAATCACAACGACAAGCACATGAGAGTCAGCTCTCTCTCTCTCCTGCAAATTAACACTCCATCATGACAATTACACTCCACTCTGACCTCGTCTGTACCATCGCTCAGGATGCTGTAGGTGCTGTGTTCACACCTGCTGAAGGACCAGGAGGAGGAAAGTGCATCCTGGGTAAATAGACGCTTTTGAGGAGCGA
>NC_062518.1:42695803-42853303 GCF_022655615.1 Tachysurus fulvidraco
TACGGTCCAGATCTGTCGACTTTGGTGATGAGTCTGGAAAAATGATTCTTTTATATCATCCTTTTATCTAGAATAATCAAAGATTAAAGTAAATCCTGTGAGGAAAATTATTTGCTTTTTGTCGGTTTAACTCTTAAAGGCAGGGTCTCCGATTTTTTGAGAAATGCTTCAGAAAACTGTTTAAACAAAAATCAAAACAAAGATCAAAACAAACGTGTAGCCAATGAGCAGAAAGGGGCGGGGCTTGTCAATATGCGGCGGAGAGAGTGTTCAGTGCGCATGTATGACATTAGCAGAAAGCGGTTTTAACATTGACATGGAGGATAAAAACAAAGAAAGAAAGAGAAGAAAGACTTACGATAAGGTAAGAAGTAGGACGTGTTAATATAGGATCAGCTTTCCAGCGCTGGAGAGAACTGAAGGAGCAGGAAGTTGGAGCATATTTACAGGTTGGAGTTTCCCGAGTTAATAACTCCTGAGCTAAACGCTGTTACTACACAAATAACACCTCTTTTCTATCGTAGTAATGTAGAGACGCAGCTACAACCGCGTTTTGTGTAGTAACAGCGTTTAGCTCAGGAGTTATTGACTCGGGAAACTCGACTTTACTTTACTTTTACTTTCCTTCTCGATAGGTGAGTAACGTTGGTTTTGCTTTGTTACACAGAACTAATATATGCCTTTGTCCTTTACATGATTATGCTTGTGTGTCATTTTTGCTTGTTTGTTTATCTGCAATCGTATTGTTCTTCCCTTCAGCTATGATAAAGACACATTTCTTTCCATTATTTGCCTGGGTTACGTATGTATGTGTGGGCGGAGCTATCGCTACAGGGGTGGGACCCATTTGGGTTAGGGGCGTGTTTGTTTTGGTGATTTTATATGTCAACATTGGCTTTCAAAAATCGGAGGCCCTACTGTACCTTTAACTGTTGTTTTTCTTCTGTTTAACTGTTTTTGTTGTGTCTATGTTCAGCATCGAACGTCATGGTCGTGTCTCACTCCACAGTGGTGCTATTATAAAGCTCATATGGAAGTAGACACTCAGGACTTTGAAGAATTTTTGTGTTTCATTAGTATTTCTGTTTTTATCTAGCTTACGACGGCCAACATACGGTATCTGTCAAAAAACTCCACAAAATCGTGTGAAGGTGATCTTTAACCGTTAAAATTCTGTGTAAAGTTATAAGCAGAAAGCAAAAACACACGTCTCACAACATTTTAGATGAGACTCATAGACAGATTTGTCTTCACTGACAGAAAATGTCTCCTGTATACCAGTAATTAAAAGTGTTAAGTGTTAAAGACAGCCCAGGGACCCTTTTAGGTAGGTTACTGAGCTACTAGTACAATGTGTGTTCATGTGACCGGTTACTAGGTGTATTTATATACACACACACACTCACACACACACTCACTCACACACACAATGACACACACCAATCAGTCCTTAAATCTGAATAGTGATACGGTCATGATCGTTAATGCACTTGTGAGTTTATTATCAATGAATGAAGCGTTTTCCTGTCAATCAAAAACTGAAAGCAAAAGACTCGAAAGATTCGGTACAGTATATACGATTTTGGCGTCTCAAATAGAACGCTAGCTTTTTTTATTGACAGGAAGTAGACAGTCGAGTAGACAGAATTTTGCAGTCGAAGGCAAAACAGGCAAATAAAACAAAGGTAACGGGTCAAGCTTTAGCATTTAGAATACGCTGAATGTTGACAAATAAGATAAATCACACAATGTGCCTGGGTTTATTTAAATATGTTTGTGAGTTGTTTTGTCGGCCATCTTTGAAATTTGATCTCGTGCATAGTCAGCGCCTGGTAGCTCCGCCCCCTCCTGCTATGATTAGCACATGAAGCATCCAACATTTTCAGCTGAGTAAATAAGCACATCATCCAGGTAGCTGAAGTGCACTTCTTCTAATTCTTCTTCTTCTTCTTCTTCCTCATTAAGTTTTTAATGACTCACACTGATCACGCTACACAACAGTAGAACAGTGATTGCGATTTGGGACACACCTGTTTGAATTGCTGAAAAGGATGTAACTCCATATCATGCTGCTTCATTCAACAAAGAAAAAAAACAACAACAGCTGTTTAATCGAACGTCGTTTAATCGAGAGCTTAATGACACTTGAAAGCTCTGTAGTGCCACAGCATTTTATCAGAACAGGACACGTCCTCCGTCAGGGTCCGACTCGTGTTCCTGTACGGCTGACTGGCTTTAGGAGGGTTGTTTATTATTCCTCGCACCGTGTCTGTAATTGCTATCTTGCCTCATTTTTTTTTTTTTTAAAGCCCTCGTTTAATTTAATGCTTATTAGCTTCTGCGTAGTTTCCGAACCTCGCTTCCGAGGCTACGCAACTACGACACAAGCTTTCGGGTCCTTATACTGGCTGTAAAACGTAACACTGTACACGTTTGCAAGCAAGACATGTTGGAAAAAAATAAATAAAATAAAATCAATGATCGATTAATAAATAAAGAAAGAGTGGCTTTGTAAGGGATGTTGAGATCGCTTCCAGAGCATCGTTCTCTAAGAGCTGATCATAAAACACAATATGTCCAGCGCACTAATTAATTTTATCACCAGCCCTGTCTGATTCTCCTCGCATCCAGTGAACTCCACTAACTCCTCCACTCCTCCTGTTCGGTTGCCTTGACAGTAGACATTCACAGACCATGCAACAGATTTACCGTCAACTAAATCGCCAGATGAAGGGAATTTGTCGGTCTGTGGGTTTGACAAGATAAACCAAAACCCTACAGTTGATTTGGTACTTTTTGGATTTTTTTATACCTTAAGTTGTGTATGGCGCTTATACATGAGTGTATCTTGATTATACAGTGGAATACTGTACATTGTGTGTGTGTGTGTATGTGTATGAGTCTTAGCCTGGCTGAGTTTTGGCACACACATGGCATCCCTCCTCCTCTCGGAGGCTGCTTCAGCTAGAAGGCGCCACAGCAGAAATCTCCCACTGGCAGCACAAATTCCAACAGTAATTAAATATCGTGTGTGTGTGTGTGTGAGTGGGTGGGTGGGTGGGGGGTTGCATGAGGCTCCTCCCTTCCTTACACACCCTAACCTATCGGCTAATGCGATTCTGCCTGTCCCACCAGTTACGTCATTTGGTACGGCACTACAATGTTGTCCGGATCATGTGATGAACACAATGATAACAATTCTGATTCGGGTTTAATCCATGTTTGACATGAGATAAAATAAATAATGCCTCCTCCCCTTCCACAAACACAGAATACAAGCTCTGTTCCAAAGCACACACACACACACACACGCACACACACATACACAAAACCGATACCTCGTCATGGCCGACGGAGATAAAGTTCTCTATAGAGTTTCGGACAGCGGTGACAATGCAGACAGAAAAGGGCCAAGTCAGCAGAGGTGTGGGCCAAGCCTAATGCCCTGCACTCTGGCCCACATTAGCTTTAGCTGAAAGGGTCTTTTCAGAACACGTACGCATGCATGAGCACACACACAGGCCCTCCGCGAACAAACAACAGCTCCTCTACAATAGCCGGGGACCTCGCATTGTCTGGATCATGTCATGTGACATCCCGGATGAACCTCTGACAGGAAAGATGGATAAAGAGAGAGAAGGAGAAAGAAATGATTCACCAATGAGTGAGGAACAGTGAGGAATGAATCACTTGGGGGTTTGTTATTATGGGACGATATTCAGTGACCATCCAGACTTCCAGGAAATAAAGAAAGTGATTTACTGATTTTATTCCAGATCATTTTATCACTTTAATACAATAATAAATGACAAACTAGAATGTACATTTCCTGAAGAAAATGTGAATGGTGTTTGCACGTGGCAGATCTCGGCACTCGGTTGCTAGGGTGAAATTTTCATAATTTCCCATTCAAGTCTATGGGACTTTTTTTGAGGCTTTTGCATCCTCTGTGCGAACATCGTTGGTTGGATCACTTATAAAAGTCATAGCACACCTCTCCTCAATGAACCGATCGATTTGACACCTCATTAATGGGTCTAGGACAAAAGCTGCGGGACAAGTTACGTGCAAAGTTTTGTCCGGAAGAAGAATAATCCGTATGCAAGATAGTAAGAATCTTGCTTTGCAAGCACCATTAATAAATCTTTTTATCTGGTGAGAAAGTTATCACTGTTTTCATTTATGTTACAGCAGCTACAAACAAATTTCTTTCGTTTCTGTAAAATAGAAACTTTTACAAAAAAGCGTATTCTCTTTTATCATAACTTTAAACCAAAAGTGGCGCAAAAGTTTCCGGCACCGGAGACGTCTTCCGTAAATGCTGAATAGACATCATGTGGAGGTTCTACGAATTAGCCGTTAATCCAGAAATGATGATGTATCTGATCAAGTGCATTAACAGAAACGTGTGATTTGAATTACAGACAGAACTACTGGTAAAAATGGGGGTAAAAATTGAATTAAACATGAATTAAACAGTTCTGCTTCTCTGACAAAAACAGCACTGAGCACTTGATGAGCTGAAATCTGCCCTGATTGGCATGTTGTAACGGCCGGGGTTTAAATCATCACCATTATACCGACTCTGCATGCTGTTCTACACAAACGCCTGTCATCCAGCAGAGGAAAGGCAAAGCGACAGGCGTGTAACGCCCCGGATAGGAGGCTCATCAGGAGGCCGAGCGAAGGAGGGGGCAGGGATAAAGAGGACATGCCCAGGATGCACTGCTGCCTGGGTGATGCATTATTCAACAGCGCAGATAACCAAATCCAGCTTGTGCAGCGATTTGGCGGGGAAGTCGCCCTTTCTGCCCTAGAGAGGAGCTGGTGGGAGTCTCAGAACACATGCTACAGTGTCGAGAGACAACTCTGATTGGGCCACATACACTGCTGAGCTACAGGATTCAGAAAGGGAAAAAAAGCTGATACGGTGGATATTCACCATCTAATCCTCTGTGACTTTGAGGACATTTACATTGGTCAAAAAAAAAAAGGGAAATAAATGCACGGAGGCCACCTTAGCTACAGTAATGTGCTTATACCTATAACAGGAGTGGTGCCTGGAAATATCGCAGCACTAACATCAAGTGATTTCATCCTGAGCTCATTTTTCCTACCTCTTTTAACACCCAAATTTGTTCAGTCATCTGTTCTCGCACATTCTCTCCAGCTAACAACATTACAGGCTTCTACTTGGGTTTTCGTAATGGCTTGTAAAGGTATTTAAGCACTTTCCATTTGAGTTCCAAACAGTTTAACTGTAACTGCTTCTAAATAGATGAATAATTTACATCTACAGCATTTAGCAGACGCCCTTATCCAGAGCGACTTACATTTTTTATCTCATTTTTAAACAACTGAGCAATTGAGGGTTAAGGGCCTTGCTCAGGGGCCCAGCAGTGGAAACCTGGTGGACATAGGAATCAAACTCACAACCTTCCGATGGGTAGTCCAACGCCTTAACCACTAGGCTACCAAAGCAGGTCCAAAAGGAATCTGTTGTTCTGAAAAGGTAAATTTTCATGGCAACACGACAAGCTTCTTGCCAAAAACCTCTGCCATACCATGGCTCTTCCATCTTAATATTTGAATGTATACTTAAACTTTATCCTGATTAGGGTCAAGGTGGGAATTCACACCTGATGGTTGCCAGTATGTGCACATAAACATGTACAGATGGGGGACATTTAGCATCCCCAGTTGACTGGCATGTTATTTAGAAGGTGGGAGGATAACATAGAACTTGAATGAAACCCATATTGTACGCAAAAAAAAAAAACCTGTCTGCGCAGACAGTATCCCAAAATCCGAATTGCAACGAAGATCCTGGATTTGTGAAACAGTAAAGCTTCCTCACTAGATCACCAGTACTTCCAATTCTATATATTTTGGGTTTTATCTTTAGTACTGGCAGATATTTAAACACAATATAAACATGCATTTAATTGCAAATTGAATATATCCTGTGTCTATAACTCGAATAAAAAAGTGTACCCCTCGGAAACCGATAAAACCCGTCGGCTTGACCTGATAGTAAACCAGATCCTCCTTTCTTCCTGATCAATCGCAGGATCACTTGGGCAAACATCTTTATTAAAACTTTCTATTTCTTCCCAACTGCACATTTCAAACAGGTTTGTTTATGTGCCGGTCTCTGACGTCCATAAATCCCATCAACATGCATAGCCGCACTGGCAGGTCTGTCCGTCATTTTCTGACAGCCTCTGAAATTTAAACGACTTCCAGTTACAGAGTTTCTGATTTGTCTTCAGACCGACCATTTGATTCACAGCCTCCTGTGCCGCACTGCAGGTTCCACTCCAAAAACCGACTGGACAGTTACAGATCTGTTTCTGCAATCAAAACCTTACCTCTGTGTGGCCATGATGACCCACAGGCCCTTAGATTCAACAACACTGAAAATGTGAAATTGACTCCGGCCCTCCTCGGTACATTCTCGCTCTGCCGATGCCCCATTTGCTTTTTCTGAAAGGTTTCATGCTCTCAAAACCTAAATCCCATTGTGACGACAATAACATGGCAAACAGACAGATAGCTCGAGTGTCTGCGAGAACGACATTCAACCTTGTTCCCATTTGAGAGATCTCCTCGCCGCATTAAAGTAGACATGTAGTATCAGATTCTGCACCAGTGAGCTTTAAGAGTCAGATAATGCTGAGCATTAACTGTCTGCTCTATTGATAAGGATGGATCTCGGAACCAGTGACCCACTATTTAATAGTACGGCTGAAACGATTACCTGGAATTGTCGATTATAAAAGATGTCACCAAATAATTACAGCCATTTAACTTGACATTTTTTACTAGAATGTGTAATTGGCTTTAGACTTAAAAATTATGTGTAGAACCATCAAATGTACAACATCTTGAGGGTACGTAAGGATACTTTTAAGATGTCCCACTTAAAGACCTATGCAGTATTTCCTTAATATAAAATATATCTATTTAAGAAAGTAAGAAACCATAACTGTCGGGAAAAAAAAAACCTTAATAACTAGATGTACTGCATCAAAGAAAAACAATAGCTGAATTAGCATCTGTGCAAATACGTTCCTCGGGGGTTATTCTGTTTCCCACATGAGGAAATTTCCAGGTTCTGTGTAGTATTTCCAGTATATCCAAAAATATATTGCTTTATACAAAGGGTTCCAAATATAGAATTTTTTAGAGAACTTACCAGGAGGTTCTCATGTTTGGTGTGGAGACAAATAATAGCATTTTCCCCAAGCTGTTCAGCATGGGTTGTTTTTGTCCAACATGGGGAAAATATCCTGCTTCTATGTAGTATTTCCCTTTCTGAACTTGTTCTAATCGGAAAGTTAAGGAATTAACAAACTTTAACTGCACAGCAACTCCAGAGTTAGCAGTTAGCATTTGTGCAAATATATCCTTGCTAGTCCTGTTGAATGGTTCTTTTAATGAGTGGGTTATGATAGATAGATAGATAGATAGATAGATAGATAGATAGATAGATAGATAGATAGATAGATAGATAGATAGATAGATAGATAGATAGATAGATAGATGTAGCATGTTAGTTAATTCCTTTCATATACTTTTCATTTTGAAGCGGTAAAGGAACCTTTTCTGGTCTGTGCATGGCTTAGCAAATTAATATTAAAAGATATATTGGATTTTTTGGTGTGTGTTCACAGTAGCTGTAGGCCAACAGAATAACAACTAACCATTCGTGCAATTACTGCTGACACAACATATGAACAGTAATTGCACAGTAAAACATTTCAGGCTAAACAATATTGACCTCTTTCTGCACTCTGGTGCGGAAATAAATAAAAACTCTGCTATTAAAGTGAAGTGTGCACCAGTCCGTTGTCCAGGATAAATTCTCAGCCCCCAGACAGCTTGCAGTTGAGTTGTCTGGATTAGCCAGTGGTTGAATCACAGACTACAGCTTTCGAGGCCTGACAAACTTAAGCCACATCCTCGTGTGCTTATCAGCTGGGAGCTGCCGGGATTTGCTTCTCGCCACACTGATGAAGGATGCTCGATAGACAGTCTTTACCAGAGGATTAAAAAAAGGTTGAAATTTCAAGACATCAAAGGCTGCTTTCCATACAATCCACCCCATGTGGACAAGACGTGAACAGCGCATTGACCTCTAGGTCAGCACGAATGCCAGTCTGTAGGTCAGTGGTGACAGAGGTATTATCACCTGACTACACTTTGGTAACACTACATCTAAGATCAGACTAAGGTCATAGTATCACTGGACCTGCTGTCTCTGAAAAAAATAAGTAGTGTGGGTTTAATACCATTCAACCCGCCCACGAGAGCCATCCTTACTTTTTCACTATGAAAACGTCCAGATGGTGATCAACCTATCAAGATAGTAGTTGCTTATTGAGATAAGAATGTATGCTAAGACAAATAAAAGTATAAGTAGACAAAATAACACCGAACAGGTGCACACATAAGGATAAACAAAGACAAATTTGTACCAAAAACAATGTCACATAGCAAAACATTAACAAAAGGCACCCGAAGGACAAAAAAAATAAATGCGAGACATGCTCACTTTACATTGCTTACCGTGTACGCGGCCATTCTGAAACGGCATTCGAGTAGATTTTTCCTGCAAACTCAAGCAGGTTGGCTCATACCCACATTCCTGACTGTTCCATTACACACTTATCACTCAGAGGTCATCTTTTCCACCCTTTGTTTAGAGTATAAAAAAATGCAGCATTAGACCAGAAACCAAGGGCAGGAATAAGATCCATTTCACACTATTTGCCTCTTAAGGTTCTTGCCAAGTGAATAACCTATATGTTCTCTTCTAAGCAGCTCTTTAGACCAAGGCCAAACACTTGGTCTGCTCTACCATCCTTAAGCAATCTTAAACAAGAAAAAAATATACAACGATGTTGGGCAATGCAAATCCCAATCTATGCACTTAAATAAAGGTCATGATTTTAATTGTACTTTCCATTCCAGTGTACGGCATTTGGACGGAGCACACGGTTCAATCTACTCGTCGGCAAAATGTGAAAGAACAATGAAAGGGCACGGACTAGCATTTATGGAATGGATGTGTTGCTACGCAGCATAATTAACAAGACAAGAAACAGTTGCCACGATGATCGTAAGCAGAGGATCCAAAGATCCAAGGAATGACATTTTGCTTCTCGTTGGCTCAATGCACCAGTGCAGAGGGGTTGACGCAGGAGTACTCCACTTAATGCTGGGATATTATTAAGCTTATAACAATCGATATCTTAAGTATATCACTGTACCATTTAGCAGAGTATACTGGCATGTTTCCAGCACACAAGGCTTTAGCAATTGAGGAACTATAGCTAAATTTCCAACAGAAGTCAATTTTCATTAGGAACCTAAACCAGGATCTCGATTCAGACGCTGCGGAGAAGGAAGCACTGATTCTGAATGGTCTGACTAATTAAATGCAGAAGTCTTTCATTTTTAAAAAGCCTTGTAGAGAATTTTAGCGGTTGAAGATAAAGCCTTCAAATTTCATTCAAAATTTGAACAAGCACTTGAGGGCATCTGAGAGAACAAATGGGTTTGATATCACCGTTGACTTTAAAGATATTCATATGTCTTCTATGAATATATTAACCCTAGTATTCTAGGTAAAAACAGAAAACCTTATTAAAAACTACAAATCCTTAAAGCCATAAGTATCTACTTTCACATGAGCTTCATTTTAAGCACCACTGTGGAGTGAGACATGACAAAGACGTCCAATGCTCAACACGGACACAATTGGCCTCTGCGAAAGAGTTAATGATCACTTTATGGCAGTAAATTAACCAGTTTGCAGAAGTATTTTTTTGTATTACTTGTTCTTCCATAGTTTGACTCTGGACAGCTGAGAGATCTGAGCTGCCCAAAGGCTATATAATTGACTCCGGGGTCGGGGTTCGATTCCCGCCTCCGCCTTGTACGTGTGGAGTTTGCATGTTCTCCGCGTGCCTCGGGGGTTTCCTCCGGGTACTCCGGTTTCCTCCCCCGGTCCAAAGACATGCATGGTAGGTTGATTGGCATCTCTGGAAAATTGTCCGTTGTGTGTGTGTGTGTGTGTGTGTGTGTGTGTGTGTGTGTGTGTGTGTGTGTGTGTGTGTGTGTGTGCGCCCTGCGATGGGTTGGCACTCCGTCCAGGGTGTATCCTGCCTTGATGCCCAATGACGCCTGAGAGAGGCACAGGCTCCCCGTGACCCGAGGTAGTTCGGGTAAGCGGTAGAAAATGAATGAATGAATGTCTCTTCATAGATAGATCAGTTCTCTTGCATTACTCCTACTAAGTTCTATCCACAGAAATACTTTGCTAGGTGTGCTAATGTACAACCCTTGTTTAGCATCTATTAGTTCTTCAAACTCATCAACCAGCATAAATACAGCCTTAATTCTTATACCTAGACTTTCCGACATTTCAAAATCCTAGTCTAAAAAAAAAAAAAAATGATTCACAATCAAGAGTCACAGAACAACATTAACCTGAATCCAACATCGGATTGTAGTTGTTTGTGTTTCTTATAGTTATTCCATCAATAAGCGCTGACGGTGCTGCCGAGCTCGACAAGCTGACCTCATCCGTTCCTTAGTTCTCTCCATGCAGCCTGCCCGGAGAATCAAAAGTAGCCTAGCATGACAGAAGATCCATCACGCTAATGTAGGTATGAAGCGGGTCATAACTTACACCAAGCAGAGGACTGAACGTGACTCTGCAAATAAAATACATGCATTGGTGCACTGCAGGCTCCTGCTAGATGTCCTGAGGCTCAGAGATGCTGAGGTGTATATATATATATATATATATATATATATATATATATATATATATATATATATATATATATATAAAGATGCGGTTGATCTGCTGTATCTTTTATGTGACACATCATGTGAACATTGTAACCTTCATTAGAGATTAGGGCCTGTTGTCTTATGCAATCTAATCAGACAGCAGTAAATTCCAATAAATGTCCAATTAAATAAGTTTAGATTAACTATTGACAGCGTGTAGTTCGTGTGGCTGCCGATCAATACACGTGCAGGTCCTGAGCCCTGAGCGCTCGATCTGAACGCTTGCATTATCATAAATTAGGTGCCAGGCCACAAATGAAAAGCCAATAAGCGGCTCCTCTTGAAAGGCGATGACAATGTCGCCGGCCTCAAGAGGGCGAGAGAGAGAGAGAGAGAGAGATGGGAACATCTGAGGTTGGCTCTGGGTTGGGCGCAACTCCATTTGCATTCGCAGATTGTCAAAGAAGGCACAAGAAGCTTAGAGCTGGTGAATCTCATCCCTCTCTGCTTGTGTGTGTGTGTGTGTGTGTGTGTTTATGTACGTTTTGATGCTGCTGATTTGACAGGAACACACAGAGTTTTGAAACGGCGATGTGTCCGCCGCACACTTTCTAGACAAAAGGTTCAAGTAGAGGCCGGGTTTAAAGCTCTCGCTTTCTCTCCCCGTCTTTTTGCTCAAACTGCTTTTCATCGAAGCTCAACACTTGACAGGCTGATCTGTGGGGATTCCAGCAAAGCTAGTGGTCCGACCCCCCCTACACTCACACACATACACTTACACAGATTCACCCCCTCCCTTTTCAATCCATTTCCATTTGAATGCATCACTCGGTCCTCCCCAACATTTCCTGCGGTGTGCATGAGAGAAAGTAAGAGAGAGAGAGAGAGAGAAAGAGAGAGATGGTTCACGCTAAATATTTGGGAGGATGCTAACTCCCAACACACAGCAAGCAACCTCTCTAGGGGAAGAAAAGAAAGAAAGTAAGAAAGAAAACACCATCACCACCCACAGTCTGAGTCACATGACTGGAAAGGACCAGGGTGGTTAGAGAAAGGAATTTCCATATTGGGTAAATCCATTTTAAATTCGTTTGAAGTCAGGGCAGGAAGTGGGACTGTGAGTCTGTCATCATTTACTATAAATATTTAATCTATTCTGTCTGATCTGTCATTACAAACTATTCCAAAAAACAGCTTTTTCTGGACACCCTGACATCCAAAAGTGCATCGGGAAACGAAGTGGGGAAAGTCAGCGCAGGACAAAGAAGCTTTACAGGAAGACAAAAGCTATTTCCCCTCCCCCGAGTCCTCCTCTATAATTCAGATAATTTGATCTCTGATTGAATGAACATGCTTGTAGATTGGGACGTGATTAAATTGCTGACAAATTGCTCGATCCCCGGGCCCGTTCGCTTCATTAACCATCTCTCTCTCTCGTCCCTCGTTCGGTCTACATCCGGCAACAACAACAATAACACCCGCTGACCTGTAAGGATCCACATACACACACACACTTCAACATGTGCTAGGCATGTTTACGCTTGAGGGACATGTGTGCCAAAACCTTTTCTCTCTGACCCACAGCTCTGACCTACTGGAGCTGGAAAAACAATGAATTATGCATGGTGTCGTCCTCCGAACCCTCATAATGAAGATACTCCGATACTCCAGGAGAGATTTTCATGCAGCATGGGACTTGTTTACAGGAACTGGCCTCCTGTTCGCGGCAAGCCAGCGAACCTGAGAAGCCTGTTCATCATCCAGAGTTCAGGCCCTAGTGGATGGATATACTGAATATTTCCAATTACACGCACTACTTCCTCTCAATCTGTACAACTTCTATTCTTATGAATAACAGGCCAAGTGGGCATTCAGTAAAGAGCTAACTTTAGAGACGAGAAAGGAGCAAGGCTGGAGATGGTTCCCTGCTTTACAAGCACATCATCATTACATTATTGAAATCATTACAATACAGTTTAGTGTTATTGACACTAATACTAACCATTGTATGAACATATCTTTATAAATGACACTTTTTTTTTTTGTCTGAGATTTTTTCATCGCGTTCCCGTAACCACGCGTGTGCTATCCGGATCAAACCGACCGATTCCTTCGCAGATACATGTTTTGAGAGCTGCGTTTCAGAGCCAAAGACCGCAAGAATCTGTATTTGTTAAATCAGTTCAAAATAACAATAAACTGTTAATTCAAACAGTGTTGCATTTCAATTCTTCTCTAGATTTTGCTACCAAAGTCTTCATTATAGTATATTTTGTTATATACAAATGTATTAGTTATTATTAGTCACAGTAATAGAAGTGCATTAATTAATTAATTAATTTACAATCCTAGTCCTGGTCAATTTGACTTAAACAGGGTTCAAAGGAAGACGATTACAAAATAAAATAAAATTTCATATAGCGTCTGTAAAAATGATTTTATTTTATTTAGATTTATTTAAATGTACGTGTTTTTTTAATCATTTATTTTATCATTTATTTTTGTAGAAATGAAATAAAACATACATGGTTTTTAAGGTAACTTGCATGCTAAGCTAGCTAAGCAAAATGTGCTAATTTTTAGAAAGCAGCAAAATCAAGGTTGTTATAGTAACCAGCTAACTGCCGGCTGATGTTAATGATAAACTTGAATGGAATAAGCAATATATTATTTTTTTTGCCAAACTTTAGTTTACTAGCTGGATAGTTAACTAAATTAGTGCTAGTCATGAGCAAAATCTTTGCCAACTTTAGCTAATATTAAAACATCTGGAAATGCAAATAGAGACTATGACAAATGTTAGTTTCTTTACTTCTTCATCTCCACATCTGTTTGATTAGCTACTTTCGGTAAAATTAATTGGTACACAAAATCATAATTTTATGAGAATTTAACACCAAAACAACAACAACAACAAAAAACAGTTACTGATAACAGTTACTGAAATGCTAGCTTAAGAGCAGTTAACTAGCAGGCTAAACCACAATAGCTGGCTAAGTTACCTTAAGCTTAATTATATATTTTAAGTTATACATTTTATGTTTTGCTAGCAAAATAAAGCAGGACTTAAATATTAAAAGCTCCTTAAAGTCTAGCTGTCACAAATGCTAGTTTAGTAGAAGTTAGCAAACAAGATAGCAATAGAATTGGCATGGAGTGAGAGCATTTTCAAGCATATTCCTATGTTTAGTTGCTTAAAAAGAGATGTTATACTACACAAATTACTGACAGGTCCACTGGTGCTTTAAATAATGTGTTGATGAATAATAAGCACTGAGTAAAGTGAATGTTCATGCTCAGGTCGGTGCATGCTCAGAGCAGGACCCACGTCCCCGATGCCCTCTTTACACAGGACAAATGATCAGCAGCGTCTGCAGATATACAGCTCGACCCGCACAGCAGAGCCGCAGCTCGGCTTATGGAGCCGTGTGGAGCCGTTAGACGAGGCCAGGAGAGGTGAGACAGCACTGAGAGGCCTTCAGCGAGAAAATAAAGTGCTGGACAAACAGGCAGTGCAGCATGACGGCTCAGGAAGCACGTTTAATGGAAGGGTAGGTCGGTCCGTTCATAGCAGGGTGATGACTCACAAACTCTAATAGCACACCTGCACAAGTGGTCAAGGACTTTGCAAATGGCTGCTTTTAGAGGAAAGAAATGGACAAAAACAGGAACTCGAGAAAACCTATTAAATATTGATCAGCTATAACATTGAAACCACTGGCAGGTGAAGTGATTATGGATGAATGAAAGAAATTGGGGAATAGAAGGCTTTGTTTTCACCACATATACAGCACATTACAGTGGAACTATTTACTTCACATATCTCAACTGAGGGGGGGGCACGGTGGCTTAGTGGTTAGCACGTTCGCCTCACCCCTCCAGGGTTGGGGGTTCGATTCCCGCCTCCGCCTTGATTTTGCATGTTCTCCCCGTGCCTCGGGGGTTTCCTCCGGGTACTCCGGTTTCCTCCCCGGTCCAAAGACATGCATGGTAGGTTGATTGGCATCTCTGGAAAATTGTCCGTAGTGTGTGAGTGAATGAGAGTGTGTGTGTGTGAGTGAATGAGAGTGTGTGTGTGCCCTGTGATGGGTTGGCACTCCGTGCAGGGTGTATCCTGCCTCGATGCCCGATGACGCCTGAGATAGGCACAGGCTCCCTGTGACCCGAGAAGTTCGGATAAGCGGTAGAAGATGAATAAATGAATGAATCTCAACTGAGGCGGTTGGGGTTGGAGCACAGGGGCAGCTATGATACAGCACCCCTGGAGCAGGGAGGGTTAAGGGGCCTTGCTCAAATGCCCAACAGTGGCAAATTGGTAGTGCTGGGGCATAAAACCCAACCTTCTAATCAACAACCCAGACAAAGTGATTAGTTAGTTCGTAACCCTAACCCTTAGAATTGATGAGTGGGGTGTTCATGGTATGCAGTGGTTAACCAGTAACCAGTACCAGTGTCATGGATGCCCAAGACTCACTGATGCCCATATAGTATGGTTGGGGTGACTATTATGGTATAAACGTTACTGGTGAACAAATTTTGCTGAGTGTTTTGGTACACAGTTACAGGTTTGTATATTAAGTTTTAATCAGTTTCTGAAGAAGTAGGGAAGAAAATTTGATTTATGCTAGTATAACAAAATGATCAACAAAGAATACTAAAGAACACTAAAGCTAGAAAACATCTGGGAAGTATATTTTAATTGTGTAAACGTGATAGAAATTGGTCAAATTGACCTTGATTCTTGTCAAGTTGTCAGATTTGATCAACTTATTAAAGCCAGGCTTGCAGCACAGAGATGTCTTGCTTGTTCGTGTAGTCCTTGAGGAATTACAGCTATAATATAACATTCAGGACACAGTTTTTCTTAGAGCCTAAGGGAAACACTATCTATCTGTCTAACTTGGAAAATGACCAAAAGCGTATACGTGTTTCAGGACAAATGTTATGTAAAGCTCAGACAAAACCCAGCGCCTTTAGTCACGACCTCGCTGTCTCTACTTTTCCGTGTTTTTCTACACTTCACCTCAGTAATGATGTTTTTTTTTTTCTGTCCCACTTACAGCACATGACAGGTTTTTAACAAACCTCTTAATGCAGTGAGAGTGTGTGTGTGTGGGGGGGGGGGGGGGTGTGTAAAAAAAAACAGAAGAGAAGAAAAAATGTTTCCAGATTTTTTTGAGGAACTGACAAATCCTATGTGAAGAAAGAACAGAAGAGGGAGGGAAGAGGGTCCGGGACAGAGGAGAGGTGGTGTGAGGGTATTTGGAAGGTTTTAGGGCGAGGAGGAAGGATTAGAACTGATGCCAATGCATACAGCACGCGCAGGCCAACTCCTCTCTCAATCATCTCGGCTCAAATTGGGCTCGGAAACACAAAGAACAACAGAGGAAGCTGCACAAAGGAAATGGGAAGAGACTGAAACAAGCAGCGTTCGTCTTCTAATCAATATCGCTGTTTTATAAACTCAAGGCTGACATGACAAGGACACGCTATCCCGGTATAAGATTTCCTGAATCTTCCAGGTCCAGGAACGAGAATTTGAATCCTGATTGTTCACACAGCTTTTGTGTGGAAAATCATTTCCATTTGGGACTTTTTGGGACTGAATTTTCCCACATGATAATATCTGACTTGTACATGTTCCCGTTTCTGTTAATCCGGATTAATTCAAGTCTGAATCCAGTTTACAGAAAACTTCTGTCTGTTGTTGCGTTCACACCACTGCACTGCACAAGGTGTTTTTCATTGAGAAAGAAATCGGATTCAAGAGTTTACGTGCCTGATTTTTTTTTTATTTCTATTTTATTTACCAGATTCATTCAGATGTACACCGTCCGATCCATGGGATCATTCAAGGTGTTCACATCCAGGCTTTTTAATCCGAATTTTTTTTTTTTGTGCTTCTGATCTATTCGTATACAAAAACAGATTATTTGTATATGTAAACATAGCAGGTGTGGTGTCTTTCAACCCAGTATGAAGCAAAGTTGACTATTTTCGATAACGATAAGATATAAATGTTACATTTTGTTAAAGAACAGCACAAATGACTTTTATTAACTTATAGTTATATAAGTAGCATTAGCATATAGCATTTCCTCTTGTTGATCATCCATGAAATCCATCTCTATAAGCACTTTTGTTACAGCAGCTTTATTTTCTCCGTGTCTTTCCCGCCTCAGAAAACTCATAGCGCTGACACTGGAGACTCCTTCCCTGTTGCTATAGAAACCATAGTGTATTAGAACGGGACGTTGACCGACATAACACCAGAACTTTTCACGTGAGCATCAAAACGTTCGACGTTTCTCATCGTCACGGCGATACTTTATAATTTCCTTGGAGACTTACCTTCGCCACAGAAAAAAAAAGCAACAACAAAAAAAAAAAGGCAAATGAAAGAAACGTAAGCGTTTAGAACGTCTGCTTTTGTTTCCTTCGGCAGTCGCAGCCGAGGCTACTGCATTATGGTTAGCTCTTCTTTTTTTTTTCTCGCTTCTCCTTCCCTCCTTTTCTCTCCTGCAAAGTGGCTGCAGTGAAAAAGATCACGAGCCACAGCGAGAGAGAGAGAGAGAGAGAGAGAGAGAGAGAGAGAGGGAGGACGGAGGAAGGACAGGATGAATAGAGGGAAGGAGGGGGAGATCGTTCAGTGTGCACTAGTAATTATGTGTGTATCTGCGGTCAGGCTGAATCAAGACCGGAGGACCATTGATGGTGAAGCTGGTGGTAAATTGCCGTAACACAGAATATCGAAGAAGTATAAATATGCATATGAGAGAAAGAGAGAGAGAGAGAAAGAGAGAGAAAGAGAGAGAGAGAGAGAGAGAGAGAGAGAGAGAGAGAGAGAGAGAGAGAGAGAGGACAAATGAACGACAGTGAGCGAAAAGTGTGAATGGCAAGAACTTGCGGTTGTCTAACGACCGCGTCTCCGCCGAGAAACTCCGCGTGCGCAGAGACACTCCGGAACATTCCGGTCATTTCTAAGAAGAGGAACTGTCATCATCGCCATCACTTCGACAATGACACACTCTGCGTGGTGAGACACAGAGTTCACTCGTTCCAGAAAGCAGCTTGCTTTCTTATGCATGACTGATTGCTCAGGCAGGAGACGAGCTCATACTTACCAAGAGCCCTTTTTCCAGCAGAGACGTTTTAAAGATCCCTACAGTCTTCGTACTGCTGCAGTCGCCAGATTTCGTTTGCCGAACTCCACAATTAGTCATGCGATTTTTTTTTTACTGCTAAAAATATCACGCCGGTGACTTCTTGTGATTCTTCTCTCTGTGTTTTTCTCTCAGTTCTCCTGCATCACGCTGACATCTGTCCAATTTTGTACGCAAGCACTCATTTCGTTTCTAATGCAACACGAGTCCAGGTGTTTTTATGTGTAGACGTGTTCATGCTCTACATCTTGTGGAGTTGTGATACCCAAACTGAAAGCTGGACTACTTACAGACAGGTAATTAAAGCCCACATGAGAAAAAGACCGCACTTCCGGTGAGCTTCCTTTAAAGGCATTGGTTTGGCGGCATGAAGGATCGAAAGTCGTGGAAAACGAACTGATACAGGAAAATAATCGGCGATGGATCTGGAAGCCAATGTCCTGCTCTTACAACCCTGAAGTTGAGAACTTTCCCTGTTGTGTTTTCTTCCTCTTACACCTCAGCATTTAACCTTCACACATCTACTGTATAACTGCACACTGATGAGACTTAATGCTGAAGAAACCAGTTCGTTTTTGTTCACTTCATTAAAGCAACGTCTCTCTCTCTCTCTCTCTCTCTCTCTATCGCGCATTCGCACCTTCATCTCTCTCTTTCTCTTTCCCTCCTCCTTCTCTCTGTATCCCACTCTCTCCTTCATCTCTCTCTCTCTTTCCCTCCTCCTTCTCTCTACCCCTCCCTCCACCACCCCATCCTTCATCCTTCTCTCTTTTTCCTTCCTCTGTCTCTCTATCCCCTCTGTTCTTCATCTCTCTCCCTCTGTCCTTCCTCCCTCTCTCTGTCCCCTCTCTATCCTTCATCTGTCTCTATGCCCCCCTCTCTCTTTCCTTCCTCCCTCTCTCTATCCCCCCTCTCCTTCATCTCTCTCTCTCTCGCTCTCTCGAAATCAAAATTTTTCTACAGATTTTCAATCAACAAATACATCATACTTTTAGAAATTTCTAGTTGGATGTTAATGCTGTTGGACGTCTACTGACTTCCGGCTGTCGCTTAAATTTACAGATAAAATGACCTCTTTTTATTTATTTATTTTCCTCCATATTACCGACATCACAGGCACTGACACTGACACTAGAGACTGATTTCAGAAATGACAAACCATCACCGTAGCAACAATTAAACAACAAACAAACCAACAAACAAACAGACTGCAGTGTATGTGCTTGCAAACGGAGCAGTTGTTACTATAACAACATTATACTATTCCTTTATAGGAATATACAGCTATCGTTCTAGGCTAAACTGCATTATTCCGACCCGAACGTTCTCCGTGCTGCATCGTGTCAAGGCTGTGATTAAAGAAACATCCGCGCCACGACGGCTAAAATTGGCCACGGCACTCAAATAAAATAAAAGGTACACGATAGAATAAATGTAGCTTTCGGTTCTGAGAGCTCGTTCGCGTGACGCAGTGGCTACATGACAGAGCCGTGTTCCACAGTCCGATACTGCTGTAGCGATTAAGAAATGATAGATTATTCATTACGCGGAGCTAATAAAACTGCATGTTGTTCTGTTGTTATTTGAGTCTCTGCTGGTCCTCCAGTTCCAACCCTACTCGATTATAAACAGCAGATGGGGAAACGTTTCTGCTATGCACGAGAGAGAGAGAGAGAGAGAGAGAGAGAGAGAGAGAGAGAGAGAGAGAGAGAGAGAGAGAGAGAGAGAGAGCACTACTACTCTTGTGTACTCTGCGTGTAAACTGTGGCTTTGCTTTCACAACATGAAAGACCTGTTGCGTTCATTGTTATAGAAATATAATAGCATGGATGTGCTGGTTCGTGTATTTGTTCCTGGCCAAGAAAGCGTGTACACAACCGGCATTCATCGGGGTTCCAGTTTCATATTCATCTCGCTAGTGATACGCATTGATATAAAAACCCACATACACGCGAGAAGCAGCGCTGCCGTCCACATCAGACACATCCAGATGTTTTACGGGAATGATTTCATCTTTTAGAGGTTTGACCCTGAAACCTCTGGCACACCGACTTGCTAATTAAAGCTCATACGAGGAAGTTAGTGTGACTTTAGGTTCCGTAAATCTCGAGTATTAATGCAAAGTCATTTTTTCCGCTGAAACTTTTTCAGGAACTAAAACTTAGTTGTTGTTTTTTTATAAACAACGTTTTAACATCTTAACTTTTAAATAAAAGAGGAAATTAATCAGCAGTCTGTCTGACAGTAACGTTCATTATTACACAACAATTTGCCATTTGTCTTAATAATCATTTTTTTTGATTATTTTAATAAATATTTGAATACATTTAATGTTGTGAAATAAGGAAATATTTGTTGTTGTCGTTGAACACTACTTCTTTTTTTTCCCCACGTCTAAAGAAAGTCACATTTCTGCTAGAGAATGAATAAGGATTCAGTTTTAAGTGGATTTAAGTGAATATTCATGAGAAGTATTCAAAATACTGTTCCATATGAGACTGAATCACCGAATCAAACTGACAGCCGGAATCATTCGAATGCACACGAGTCACTTCTGAATCAAAATGAACACCACCTGATCGATTCGATTCCGTAAACGATACCTTGACATTATAAGAATAAATATAAACATTTCAGAAATGTTCCAAAATATGTTCCCTCTTCTAAAATATCTTAAGAAACACTTTTTAAAAAAATGTCAAATGAAAAAAGAATCAGTGAGTCAATTAGCTAGTATTTGAATCAAATCAAACGATTCCACATAAACCGCTTCTGAATCAAATCGACACGATTTAGCATCATATCCGTAGGTATTAGCCTCCAGATAAAATAAATGACTGTGTTTTTTTCCCCTTAAAAGAAGCAAATATGTTTGAGTGCAGTCATAATATGAGTAATTTACTTTCTTTTAATTAAATTTTTTTGTATGATTCTAAAGGAGGGGGCACGTTGGCTTAGTGGTTAGCACGTTCGCCTCACACCTCCAGGGTTGGGGGTTCGATTCCTGCCTCCGCCTTGTGTGTGTGGAGTTTGCATGTTCTCCCCATGCCTCGGGGGTTTCCTCCGGGTACTCCGGTTTCCTCCCCCGGTCCAAAGACATGCATGGTAGGTTGATTGGCATCTCTGGAAAATTGTCCGTAGTGTGTGAGTGTGTGAGTGAATGAGAGTGTGTGTGTGCCCTGTGATGGGTTGGCACTCCGTCCAGGGTGAATCCTGCCTCGATGCCCGATGACGCCTGAGGCACAGGCTCCCCATGACCCGAGGTAGTTCGGATAAGCGGTAGAAAATGAATGAATCTAAAGGAAGTCGTTTTTTTAACGAGTACATTGATTACGGGATGTTTTTGTAATCACGAGAAATAGTCATCGAAATAAAACAATCCAATAAGAATGAGTTGGAAATCCTTCAAGAATGTTTGTGATACAAAAGTCAGTACTCAGTAGTGCTTATTTAAACTGCTGAGTGATTGAGATTAAACTGCAGCGTAGCTCCTACATTTACAGCGTTTAGCAGACGCCCTTATCCAGAGAGACTTACATTTTTATCTCATTTTATACATCTGAGCAATTGAGGGTAAAGGGTCTTGCTCAGTGCCAGCCTGGTGGACATATGAATCGAACTCACAACCTTCCAATTGGTGGTCCAGCACCTTAACCACTAGGCTACCACATCCCTACATGAGCAGGTTCTTATCATTACATCTGTGATTTATGACAGGTAATGAAAGCCAAGCTCTCACCAGGAACCAGGAAGTGTGTGTGTGTGTGTGTGTGTGTGTGTGTGTGTGTGTGTGTGTGTGTGTGTGTGTGTGTGTGTGTGTGTGTGTGTGTGTGTGATGCTCAAGCCCATCTGTCCCTTGTTTCATTCTCCACGCAGGGTGTAAAAACCACAAAGCCCTAAAATGTGTCTGGACACATAAAAGCGTTCACCAGCCCTGGCCTTCGCTCTGTGAGCTAAGCAGGATAAGCTGTGATAACTCACATGAATGTCAGGTTAATAGATTAGAGAGTTTTATTAACGTCTTCGAAATGTCACGTGAATGCATTACGGAGTCGTTCCGACCTCGAGAGGCACGCTAGAGGGAAAGACAGAGAAAGAGAGGGTGCGAGCGCGTCTGCCGCACTTCCGACTCTGCGCCTGGTAATCTTCAAACGACGCCGTTTCTTCCCATGCTGAGATTAAAGCCACGCATGGAGATACCTCGAGTATCTCAATGGCACGGCTTATCGGCTGAGCAACAAATAGGCTACAACTGACCAGCTGAGTGCATAAAACCGGGGGGATTTGAAAGACTGAAAAAGAACCAAACCTCAAAAAAAATCACTTCTCCCACTCAATTCAATTTGAGGCACTTTTAATTCAATAGTGCTTCACTGGCATCTAAGACGACTCACGTTGCCAAAACGCTGCCAAGGCAAGGCGCATTAACATCGATAAAAAAAACAGTATGAAACGTAACGCAGCATGCGCACGCTGGATTCGCTCCGTCTCCGGCAGGAAGAATAGATATTGTAGGTGTTAAATCAACGCAGGGGTTTGTGCTGTGGTGCCACACAATTGTGCAAAATAACACTATTAAAAGTGATTAAAATCCTTCGCATTATCAAAGGGTTCCTTTCATGCATTTCTGTGCATGTGTTTATTTCTTCCTTTTTAAATAAAGGAGCAGTTATAGTACACACACACACACACACACACACACACACACAATCTGATGTGTGATTAAACATGAGACAGGATGGAAAGAGACAAATCCACCACCCCAAAGCTTTTTCATCTCCTCCTCCTGCACCCTAAACTCCCTAACACTCATCATCTGCCAGCCTTAATTCCGCTTCCTGCCGCTTCCTCTGACCTTAAAGACAACACGATCCATTTGTTTTTTATCCAATTATACCATAACTCAATATATCTGGGTTTATTTCTGGAAGAGTCATTCCTTCCAGCTGAATGAATCACGATTTATTAAGAAAATAAACGTTTAAACTGAAACTCGGTTTCGTGATATGGGAATATTCTTGAGAAAGGACTTTTCGATAGAAGACTGAATCACTGAATCAAACTGCTTAGCAAGAATTGAACCAAATTAATCTACATGTACTTAAATAGCATCTGAATCAAACTGAACACCAGCGAATCGATTCGATCCCGTAAACGATACTTCGGTATTATATTAATCGGTATAAACATTTTAGAAGATGTCCAGTCAAAAGAGTATCACAGAATTACCGAATCAATCTGCTAACTGGAATTAAAGCAAATGAATCAAATTCTACGTGTTCTAAGTATCTTCTGAATCAAATTGCACACGGCTGAAATGCGAATCGATTCAATTCTGTGAACGATACTTCACCGTTGGAGCAATACCTATTCAGAAAATGAGAAATATTAGGGAAGTCTTTTAGAAATACGTTTCCAAAACAAAACTGAATCAAAGAATCGATTAAGATTGAATTTGAATCAAAAACATATGATTCTAAATGTACGACAACAGATTCTGAATTGAATCGAGATGAATCACCATCATGTACGTTTTCATTTCAGGTTGTTTATGTTTTTAGTCATTCACAGCCATTAAACCATTATATACATGAATAAATTTGCGTCTCAGTGAATAAAAAAGTATATTTAGAAGTCTCTGACTCAACAGTGCTTGGAACAATGCTACTTGGCTACTCACTCCGACATGATTCCTCCTTTAAACCTGGATTCGATGTGTAAACATGTTCATATTTTTAACTGAGTGACTTATCGCTTGTCTTGAAGTCGTCATGAATACATTTACACAGCTTTTCTCTCAGAAACTCTTTACCTTGCAGCACAGTGCGGTCTTCACCTTGCTTCAGAATTGACAATGCTAGGAAAAATGCTAACTGTGCTAACTGAGAAAAGTAGCACAGTGCTAGCTAGCATGGTCAGAATCTGAACCGATGGTTACATCTGCACGGTATAACCGAAGAAGCCTTAAAAATACACATGTATTTGTGTCTTTGTGACTATTTCTGTTTTTCTGTAAAATACCTCAACATGTTAGCATTTCAATGCTAGATCGTTGCTAACAGAAAAAAAAAAACGGTGGCTGTGATCAAACGCCTTTTGCTCCTTTAAGCCTGGATTTCTTTTTTAAAACAAGTTCATATTTTTAAAGGTTTGACTTATCACCTGCCGTGAAGTACTCTGCGAACTCGAGCACTGCTGATACAGCTGGTGATTTTTCACCGCGTCCCGTGCGCCTGCTAAAACTGTAGCTATGACTTAGAGCTCCGCTGAACCTCCTAACACTTGTCAGTTGATTCAAAAAAAAAAAAAAAAAAAAATGATCGTTTGATTAAAGAGCAGCGCTCGACTCGACATCAATCACTCGATTCGCTCGTTTTTAAACCTAAGCTAAAAGCACTTCTACCCAGTTACCCAGGACCTCGATTGCCACCGCATGTTCAGCACCATACTGTAACAGGCTGCTCCAGGCTACGGAGAAACCTCCGGAAAAAGCGGGTGGAGGGGTAGCAGGAGGATTAAACTGTGCCAGGTGGTGTCCCATTTTCTTTCCAGTGTCCCCTGCTACGCCTGCAGATATAAGAATAGCAATTTGGAGCCTTCGGATTGAGTCTGTTCCGAAGAGCTGGCTGAACTGCACACTAGGATATGCATTAGCTTTTTAATCGCTCTCTCTCTGTGATAAAGAAACAACAAGGCTCTCCCATCGTCTCACGCTTTTAGTTCAGAATCGTGGACGAAGAAACGCTGCTGGACGGAAATAGACTTAAAAAAAAGATTTGATTTGATCTAAAATAAATGAATAAATAAATAAATAAATAAATAAATAAATAAATAAATAAATAAATATAAGAGTTTATTCATGAAAACATATCTACATAAATAACTCGATTTGAACCGATTCTGAATTTGCATTCGAGCATGTTTTAATGACCTTGAATACAAATTCAGAATCTTAAACATACGAATAATTCCAACAATAATAATATAATTCTAATAACAATTCAGTAAGTAGAAACAAAAATAAATAAAGAAATAAATCTGGAGGTTTTTATGAAGAAAAAAAATCATTAAAATCGACTAATGTGTCAATCCACAAAAGCATTAAATCACTAAAAGGCACAAAATCACAGTCATTTCTAGAAATGCATAAAGAATCGAGGAATGTCAAGGAAAAAAGTCTATTAATTAAAAAAAAAAAAAAAAAAAACTAAATAAATATAATAAATCCCTGTCTGTAAAAAATGGGCTATATTTTGCATTTTAGTCACACCACAAGAAAATTGTGTTTAGACACAAATGATAAATAATATGTAAAATCTAAATCATTAAATAAAATTAACCGGTTATTAAATTATTTCAGAAAATGACACAAAACGGAAATTTAAAAAAATTTAAAAAAAAAATAGCAATATAGAAAAACACTGACTCATCAATCAGAGTTTTGCACAGGATCTATTGCACACATCTGCACTTTATTTTTATATATTTTTTAAATATTTTTTACCTGTTTCCTACCTGTATAGATAATTTGTGTATTACTCGTGATTCTATTTATTTATTTATTTATTTATTTATTTATTATTCGGATCTTCTTTTTATCATGTAAATAACCTACACCTCTACATTTTTTCCACACAGTTTTTTTTTAACCCGTTTGGCTACAGTTGTTTTTTTTTTCTGAATGTTTATACAGCAGTCGATGTTTATTGAGTGTGAAATGAAGCAACTCTGCTGTCTTTCTCTGTTCCAGATGGCTGAAATACTATTTCTGAGAGTCCGACATCTTTCCAAAAACGAAGAAAAAAACAGACAGAAAGAGAAAAAAAAGGCACTCGAGCTTGTGCAAAGCCCCGCTAGCCGAATCCCGTCCCCATAACCCGATCAGCAGTCACATCAGTCGAAGGCAAAATGCTGAAATATTGACCCGCTTATTGACTAACGCGGTGACTATATTTCAAAACAGATGGTGCTTAGAAGAAATATATGTATGAAATGGAAAAGGCATCACTGCGAGCCATCAATCAGCTGTTTGATTTGATTATTTTATTATTTCATTTTCCCAAGCAGTTGCCTTGTGGCAGATGTAAAAAGTGACATTTAATGCCGGCGTAAGTGTAATCTCTCACTCCATATGGCACTAATGTAGTTTGTGGGATGCACAAAAAAAAGAAAAGAAAAAGGCGACCAGTGAACATGTGTGGAATCCTACGTACACCTTTTATCCTGCCTCCGCTGCTGTTTCAGAGAAGCCACTGTATATATCCAGACACACCCACATAGAAAGCTATCTCTAGCACACACACATACACACACACACACACACACACTATTCTATTGTGCCTGAATCTGGAATCATTTTAAGACTATTGCATATAAATGTTCTGCTATCCGTCTCTTTCTTTGTGTTTTTGTTTTCCGGACAAACAATGCCTACCTTTGGCGAGTAAGCACAACACAGACAGAGAAAGGAAAGGAGATGTAGAAAAGAAAGCAAGCGATAGCAGGGAAGAAGAAAAAAAAGAGAGAGATAGAGCAAGCTTATAACAAAGAATGGAGAAAGCAGAAACGATCCTTTCTTCCTGCTGTGCTGGGGCTGAGGCAAGACCAAGAGTCGCTCGACATCCGGGAATACTCATATACGCTGTATTCATCCATCCAGTCATCATGCACATCAATGAACTGGAAATGGGTGAAAGCATTCCTAGATTTGAACCCTGGGGTACTCCTGTTCCTTTTCCAAAAGAGCGCAGTTCAGACATGGAGTTAACCTTCCTAACAAATCTGGGTTTAAAACTAGGTTGAAAAAGAAGAAAGACTTAATAACGAGACTGAATCAGAGCAAAAATGATTAAAGTCCTTATTCACTGGTGTCCTCATTCATTGCTATTGAACTAACTCATTTAAAGCATCCTGTGTGTGTCACATCCTGCTTTGATTTTCTCTTCTTGTTTGTTGATCCAAATACCCAGAACATGTGTCGTTTCTACAGTGCTACAGCTCTGTACTTTGCTTCTATCGGCACCCTGTGGCTCGGTTTCCCTGCGTAGCTTTAAAAACATGCTGCAGCACAAAAACATTAAAATATTTTAATGTCTTCTAAATGAATCGATTGAGAGTCGACTCACTTTGACTCAAAGTCGACTCATTTTGACTCCGAGTCAATACACTTTCTCACATGTCTTCTGAATGAATCGATTGAGAGTCGACTCACTTTGACTCAAAGTCGACTCATTTTGACTCCGAGTCAATACACTTTCTCACATGTCTTCTGAATGAATCGATTGAGAGTCAACTCACTTTGACTCAAAGTAGACTCATTTTGACTCAGAGTCAATACACTTTCTCACAAAAAACATTAAAACATTTTAATGTCTTCTGAATGAATCGATTGAGAGTCGACTCACTTTGACTCAAAGCCGTCTCATTTCGACTCCGAGTCAATTCACTTTCTCACAAACTTTCTCTCAGAAGGAAACAGAGATTACCTTGAGCTTGTTTTGGTCCATACGCGAGTGTGATTTCTACGTGACATCTGGCTAAACAAAACTCACCAGAGTTTTATTACAATGCACTTAGTGCCCAAAGACAGAGGTTGTCCAGAAGCCCGAAGCAAACCTTGAGTAGCATTTCAGAAGGAACCCGAATGAATCCTTGGGAAAAATACTGCAGCAGAAATGAAATTTTGCTCTAAGGTCACAGAAACCATAGAAAATAAAATCATACTAATAACCACATCCTAAGCGCTCTAAGTCATCATGAACGAATCCATCGTTCAGCTGCTCACGATGACAATGTTCAGAAGGACGACATAAGGGCTTCTCCGGTTACTCCAACGACCGGCAACGAACACGTCGGCTGATTCAATTATACACCAAAGCCTATTGACTGAGTCACAGTACCTGGCATTTTTAACTCAACATAATGGAAGGGTTTAAAGGCTGCTGTGAAAGCAGTAAGTATGACATTCTCCCTAATAATACCAGAATTATGATATTCATAGCGAATAAAAGCTTATAAAATAAATATTTACTTGTTAAGGACACACCAGTTAATGCAGACACTCAAGTAGAAGTATGAAAGCACTATTTGCAAAGGTGTCGAAATTTTTTTTTTTTTTTTTTTTTACTAGAAATCCCCTTTCCAGCTTTTTTTTTTTTTTTTTTTTTTTGGTCTTTGAGAAGCATTAAAGAGGGAATAAAAAACCTGTTTCATGTCATGCATATGCAAATGATGTGCAATTTCCACCACCATATTTATAGGCTCTACATCCCGAGGAAATAAGAAAAAAAAAAAAAAACACACATTAAACTCTACTACTGCTTGACATGAAGCGCTATCTGGGAAGGTGAATATATTTCATGTCTTTATGAGGTTACGGTACATAATTAGGCCATAAGGACTATGGTTGTACCTTAAGATCTTTCCTGGGTCAAATAAACAGGTTAGTATGCCTTTTATTTCATATCCTTGGTCCATCTTCAACTTCTAACTCTATGACGATTGCATAATTCCAGTTTCATACCTCACTGGCATTCCTTATTTACCCCACTTTAGCTGTATAACTCGCTCGCTCATTCAACAATGAGCACACGTACATGTTTAAAGACATGTGAGTTCCATAATGTGCATGAGAGCAGAAGTAAATCACAAACCCATAGAGATACCCTCTTTATAAGAAGCTACGAAGGTGCTAGTTGGCTTTAATATCTCTAATCGTGTAAGCTAGCGTTGTGCCTTTCGGTGCCCGCCCACCACCACCACAAACACGTATCGGTATCATTATTATCCTGGCAACTTTTGAAAATGATCTACCCCGTAATGTGAGCCAGAGGTCCCTGTGCTGCGGGGATCAGTTACCGAGCAAGAACAAAGTCGACTAAAGAAGAGTGAAAGCGAGACATAACAAGAGCAGGTTTGACAGGGCAACAAAAATGATGAAATTACAAATACAGGGAATATCGTCTAATCTGAGAATCGAGAGCTCGAAATACACAAGCCGGTAATTCTATGAAGTCACGGGACTCTAAACAGCTGTGTTTGAAACAGCACCTGTTTGGGGCTCATTTCCAAGTGCCGCTCATTGGAATAAATGCTTCCTGATTCAGGAAATGGGGCAGCCTGTTCCCTCTCGGACTCATCGGTGAATATTACATCTGTTCCCTTTCTCGACGGTGAACTTCCTGACCTGAACATCTTAACTGATAATTTACTTCCTCTCCCCAAAAAAAGTTCATAATACCTCCATTTGCCCCAATGAGGCATAATCATCACACTGGGGAACCCAATATTGGCACTAAAAGGATTTGCAATTGTTATCCTAGCACTAAAGCCCCAAGCCTAATCGTTGAAAGCCGATCTTTGTTTCTGGCCGTGCTGCAAATGCCTGGCCTTGTGTCTCGCACATATCACAGCTTCCCTCTCTAGCACCAGTTGGTACTTTGAGTAGTGAGCTGGACGTGTGGGAGAAGTGTGGGTGACAGCTGTGGCGACCCCAGGATATCAGGAGGACCCTCAACCGCAAACATTTGTGTTTTTGATCACCCACGTGTTACCCTACGGCCTTCGCGATGACAAGCCATTCCAGCTAACAGCTGCGTCTAGCCTGAGTTTGGAAAAAAAAGAGAGCTGGGTAAACAAATTAGGGTGGAGGAATGGAATAGATAGCCGCTTCTGTATATTTAAAACCTTGCCCGAATGTTATTAATCCGACTGAACCCTCACCATTTGCCAGACTAAACCAAATAAACGTGCAGAAGATCCAGCCTTCTTACATTTCCCAACATACTGTGACCAACATGTGTGATCAAATGAATACTTCCCCCTTTGATGGGTAACATGATAAACCTTGGGGCATGTTAAACCCATTGCAAAGACCATGGCTGGATGGGATTACAATCTAAACCCAGGAACCATGTCATGGCATATGCTACATTCAATCAGGAATTCGAGATGAATGTTCATTAGTTAAAGACAGGCTGCTTTTGATTGGACCAAAGTCATATCGATACAAGGACATGCACCTCAGCAGGGGAAGAAGATGCAAAGGGAACGGGGATATGTACGGACTCCGAGGTACTTTCATATACTCAAGGACAGGTGTGTGCTAGCTGTGAGCAACAGTTTGGGTTCTTAGGGGAATTTCTTTTTTCCAACCCCCTCTCCTGCTCGTTGATTCCTTTTACTGTTCAGCTCAAAGTGTGGGGCAAACTGAGCAGCTCCTCTGCTAAGATCATTACACTGCTTTTTATGGTCCCCACCAGTCCAAGCACCATCGCGTTTAATGAGGGACACTGTCCAGCCCCCGATATTCTCTCTTTTTACAACCTCCATTCCCCCTCCCCAGCTTAACAACCCACCGTGGAGTCCCGGCCACTACCCAGACATCTGGCTCCTCCATCTTGCATGCCGGCCTAATGGCCAATTACCGGCTGCGCAAAGGGCCGTGGGAGCAAGGGCGGATTTATCGTTCGATGCATTCCAAGCCGAGATCTTCAGTCCATCACTAGCGCATTAAGGCCTGCCGTACGAGACAGGAGGCCCATCAGGTTTAATTTGTTTTAGCTCTACTTGAAAATGCCTATTAAAGACTCCCTGCACACCATGATAGCGTTCATATTAACTGAATGCAGAAACGAGCCTCTGCCCCCTCGTTTAGAGTCTGCAATTACCGCCGTCTTCAGGGGGCGGCTTTAAAAAAACAGCTCAAGTGCTCAGAGAGCAAGGGTCAATACTTAAGTTATATCCAAGTCATGCATTTTTTATAAACTAATTAACGTGCCTTTTAACATTGCTTTAATTGTACTCCACTCTTTGAAGGGGAGAATTTCCTTTGAACCGATGACCTCGTATCCGGATTAGATCTTTGGCTGATGGACGTCGACGATGATGACCTGTCGTGTGACGTCGAAGGATTGGAGGTCGAGTCTTGTTCGCTTGCCTTCTCCCTTGGTTTTACCAATGGGCTCTGTTCGATCTCGACATGAATTATCTAAGGCATCCATGTATTTAAGTTGTTATTACTACAAATGGTCGCTGGCCTGACATGGATTACAAGCCTGGCTAATTGGACTGATTTATGAGAAAATCTAAACTCAATGTAGAGTCTTAATTAACTGAATCCTGGAGCACTTAAGAAGCCCACATGACATAATATGAGTACTCATAGACACTAGTGTTCATTTGGTTTCCTGCTTTGTAATTAGCTCGAGTCCCACTGCCAAGAGCGCTGAAGGGAAATTCAAGACGAGAGCACTCTGTTGCCCGGGACAACCCGCTGCTTTTTCCATATACACAGCGACCTGTGTGTTGCCTCGAGGCGCGTTCATCAAGCAGAAGGCTGGATGTACGAGCAGTCCGGTGCTCCTACACTACAAACACAACAGTGTTATCCATGTCAGATCCATTGCACAAAGCCTGGGGGAAGTCCAATCTCTCTCTCTCTCTCTCTCTCTCTCTCTCTCTCTCTCTCTCTCTCTCTCTCTCTCTCTCTCTATCCCACTTTCCACGTTTTCATTAAGCAACTCCTTCTGGGAGGCCAGTAAAAAAGAGCAAAGCTACAAGCTCATCATTGACACACACGACTTGTGATATGTTTCTAATTTCAGGCTCAGTTGGTAGCTTACTGCGCTAGCTTTCATGCAGAACTTAAAAAGGCACCAAGCAGCCTTTAGTTTTTTTTTTTGTTTTTGTTTTTTGTACACATCACTAATAAACATTTAACAGGCTGCTATTGCTGATTAAGCAAAATCATTTACAAAACACTTATTATTCATTTTAGACTGTAATTGGACGTTGATTTTGTTTTAATTAAAGGAAAGTTTAAAATTTAGATTGAAATATTATATATTCTTTGTTAGTACTATTTTGTTGATATTTTCTTCTTTCTGTTAATGCTATTATTTATTTATTTATTTGTTTGTTTGTTTGTTTATTTATTTATTTATTTATTGGCATTTAATTATTTGCTATTTTTTCCCCTAAAGGTGTTTCTTTAACTCTCATTTAACACATTGCAAAGCTCTTTGAGCTTCATTTTAAATGTATTAAATGTGATAAATAATAATAATAATAATTAATAATAATGATAATAATGATGATAATAATAATGATAATAATAATTATTATTATCATTATTATTATCATCATTATGATTATTATTATTAGTAGTAGTAATTATTAGTTATTATTATTTATCACATTTAAATGTATTAAATGTGATTAATAATAATAATAATAATAACAATAATACATTTATTTATTTATTTATTTATTTATTTATTGTGTGTATTAATGTGATTGTTGTTTGTTTCAGATTTGAGCTCAGATTTCCCCCCGTCAAGTTAAATGCCCATAAAAGGGCAATCAGCTCTGATTCATAGCAACTCACTACCTTGTTGAAAAAGAAAGCACCCAGCATCTCTCACACATTTTCTCATCACCGGGTGAAAAGGACTATACATTTCATGTCTGCCAAGCAAAGAAGAAATCTTTTTTTTTCCTTTCTTTCAAAAACTCCCTTCCAGTGTCACGTCCACTTGTCTTCACTGTTCCGTACAGCACGGTGTCTTATAGCTATGATTTCATCTGCCTCCTAAAGTGTGTAGCTAAAAAGAGTGGAAAGCAGCAGAAAATGCCATCTCGACTGAGCTGTCGGCCGATAATACGACGGCGTCTTCCGCCCCCTTCACACCGACACCGCATAATGAATGTTTTTAGAGCCTGAGAAAGGTCTCGTAGTCAGAAAGCCATTTGCTGTCAACAGAGAAAAGAGTGCAATGAGATATGCACTGACACCTTTAAGCTTTTTAAGTGCTTCCCTGCAACAGGTGACTTTGGGACAATTAACACCTGCGCTCCTGTCGGCCCCTCCGCTGTGAAAGGATGAAAACGAGCGTGCCGAGGTGTTAGAACTTGGCTTCCACCCCATTTATAGGGTGGCTATTATCCACCCAGGCATGTGGAGCCTAAGAATAACGTTCAGCGAAGACTGAAAATAAACCCCTACACGTTTTAGCACGGCTAACCTGCCGAGAGATCTCCTCACGCTCCCATACACATCCAGGTGCTACTCGTGACTGCTAACACACTCTTCCTGGATGTCTTCTGATGACAGAATATGTATTCATTAAAAACAACCGGAACACAAGTGGTACGAATTTGTTGTGTTTTAATCCCACAGCCACCAGTCAGGAGCGAGAAAAAGAGGTGGAAGAAGAGGTCACACTGGGTAAGCAATATGTCTGAAGGTCAGATCGGAGGCACGGCCCGAGACGCTTATTCGTCCTGGAGCGACAACGAGCCTTTTCATACAGGCTGCTCTGAATCCTCACATAGGATTGCTGCATACATCACAAGCATCCCCTGTGGCTTATTCTTTGATTACACTAAAAATAAAAGCCCCAAAATACGTGAAAGGAGCAAAAACAATCCAATATATATATTTATTTACTTATTTATTTATTTAACCTACCCAGCAAACATGTACTCTCACTTGAGACATGTTCTTTATTTCTCTCCATCACTCTCTGTTCCTCTCCCTGTTCTATCTCTCCAGTGTCTAGTCCAGTTGTCACTTTTTTTTAACCATAAACTTGAAGTGACAAGCCTGGCTCCTCACTCTCTCCTTTAAGAGTCACGCAGGACTTTTCAGTAAAAGGCTGGCTAAGGAGTCTTCGTTCATTCATCTGCCAGTCACTGAAAGACTCCTTCAAATGCAGTTTTTCCAAAAGTTCAGGATGAGAGATGTATTGAGCCTCAAACTGGGGGAAAAAAACAACAACACCTTCCCTAGCTTACAGCTAAAACATGTTGCATATAAAATTGACCTTTATTGTTTAGATTTCAGCAGAGAAACCATTGGCTAATTATATTTATTATTATTATTATTATCATTATTATCATTATCATTATTATTATTATTATTATTATTATTATTATTATTATTATTATTATTATTATGTGATATTACAGAGCTTTATGTTTAAGGAATAAGCTGTTAACTGTTACAGCTCTTATACCAGCTGCTGTTGCTGGTTACAGCTGTAAGACAAATCAATACCATATCGTTTCTATGGCAACGGCTGTCTGACAGTGTGACAGTATTTATGGTTTTTATCCATCCATCCACCCTGTCATTCATCTCCCCATCCATCCATCCATCCATCCACCCTGTCATTCATCTATCTCTCCAAATATCCATCCAACCATCAATACATCCAACCATCCAACTACATCCATCCATCCATCCATCCATCCATCCATCCATCCATCCATCCATCCACCCTGTCATTCATCTATCCATCCATGCATTGATCCATCCACCCTGTCAACCATCTATACATCCATCCATCTATTCGTCAATCAATCTGTCCATCCATCCTGCCAGCCATCCATCATCCATATATCCCTCTCTCCATCCATCCATCCATCCAATCATCCATCTATCCCACCCTGCCATGCATCCATATTCTGTACCACTTATTCTACACATGGTTCCAGAGTCTTCAGCAATTCAAAAGTCACCATGTTTTTTTTCCCTGTAACACGACAATATAGTTGCTTTCTTCTATATAAAAGACCAAAAGAAAAACAGGACGTAATTGATTTTTTTTTTTTTTATAAACACTAAACACACAAAAGGATCATCTACAGGTCAGTAACGGTGACTCTGCTTCACATCTCCACACATCGCACGACTCCGTCGTTGATTCTTTTCCTATAATTACATCCTCTCCACGTCCTGAATAAAGCTAAATAAAGGTTTTTTCGTAATCAGATTGACATGAGGTCAGCACTCCATATTTCAGAAGCTTGCACTTAGCAAATGAGTATTCAGTCAGCGTTTTTTTTTTTTTTTTTTGCTGGTTTTATTGTAATAAATCATATAAAGTATAAATATGATTGCATGAAACTATTCAGGTCCCAGGTAACTTCCCCCTTACAACTGAGCAATTAAAAAAAATACGTTGTGTATCTCACATGCTACCATTTAGGACAGATTTGGCTCAGCAGCGTCCGCTCATGTTCACCTCCTGCTTACGACACGGTTCAGTTCACAGAGCTGTGATGAAACCAACATGTGAGAAAGAACACGAGTGTGACACTGTGCCTATAACGAGTCATTCAGGAGACAAGGGCAATGACTGCAGTTTACTTCACTCTGTGTGTGTGTGTGTGTGTGTGTGTGTGTGTGTGTGTGTGTGTGTGTGTGTGTGAGGATCAAAGGGTTTCACTTAGAAGAAAATGCCTCAAGACTATAGTAACAACAAAATCTTTTTTTTTTTTGTTCACGATGAAAGGGAAAAAAAAAGAAAAATGAATGCAGAGAAAATCTGTGATGGGGGGAAAAAAAGAACGTTTATTATTTTCTGTCCGAAAATCCACCAAAAAAACAAACAAACAGATAGATAAATAAATAAATAAATAAATAAATAAATAAATAAATAAATAAATAAATAAATAAGAGATTTAAATGTTTGCATGATCACCTGGTATAAAGTACAAACACTGAAATTGCACACACACACACACACACACACACACACACACACACACACACGCACACACACACACGCACACACACTACACCTAGTATGAATTTCTCTCCACCGTCCCAGTCAAGGCCAGATCAAGGTAAACAGCTTAGCTTCAGCTCTTCAACTTCCACCTGGTTTCTGACTAAACTGATCGAATCACACTGAAAATGGTGAAACGTTTCATAAATTCAGGGAAACAGCTGCCTCTAATGCACCTGTCAGTGCTCTCTGAGTCAGGATGGGTGGAGTAAGGGTAAGTGTAAAAATCCACCGACGGCCGCGGTGCATTTTCGCAGCACAATGCCTCGTTATTGTGCGACTGACCCGAGGCCTTCGGAGACAACGAGCTGACTGTTGAACACCCGGAATAAACAAGGCTTTCACGTTCTGAACGCCGGCCCACCAGCAGCTGTCATTTCCCTCCACTTATTCAATTTGCCAGCGGAAATTTAATAGGTCGCACAAGGAAAACCGCTCATTTGCAAAAGCTACAAAGACTCATAGGCTGTAATTATGAGTGTGGCAGAATTTACGAGCGCTCCGGTGCTCTGTGAACTCTGTGCGCCGACTCCACACTCGGGATCGAGTCGACTTTGCGGCGCTCCTTTGCTTGCTTACTCTGGCGATCCACACACACACACACACACACACACACACACACACACACACACACAGAACAATATTAGCACACAGGTTGGTAAAGCTCATGAGAAAAGCTGAAATAATCAGCTATAAATTCTGTCCCTCTCTATATTAAAGCCCCAATACCCACACGGCAAATCTCCTCTATCCGCTCACCGAGCTGTGCACTAGCTAAAAAAAAACGGCTGGGGAAATCAATTCAACCGAGCCGACATGTAAGCGCTGGTTTTTCCGAGATCAGAACGCACCCTTTTCAAGCGTTCGAGTGGAAACGACACCCGATGCACAGTATCTCTGATAAAAAAAAATATTAAAAAAAAAGCGAAAAGCGAAAAAAAAGAAAAAGAAATAAATAAATAAAACCTTTTTTTTGGGGGGGGGGGTAATGCTTTCTCAGTCTTGTGCTTTGTGTAAACAACATGAGATCACAGTCTGAATAGTCTGCGTGGCCAGTGAGTGGGAAGGAGGGTGGGGTCATGTTCCTTTGTGGCCTCCCACGGAGACAGAAAACATACAGAGAGAGAGAGAGAGAGAGAGAGAGAGAGAGAGAGAGAGAGAGAGAGCTAGCTGAATTCTTTCCACAACTGACCCACAACCTCATAAACCATGAACTGCTAGTTGTTATGATTACACTTCAGCAAAAGGTAGAAGCGATAATACACTCGAGGTCCTGCTGTCGGAGGAAAATAATCCCACCGTGAGGCGGTGTGACGCAGCGTTAAGCTACTTTTCTTATTTTCATACTGTATGACGATATCATCAGGTCAAGAACACGACATCATAGTTTTTATCCGTTTATAGCTACGTATCATCTTGTAGTTCATGTAATGACGCAACATGCAGGGTTGCCAAGTCAGCGGTTTTCCCACAGAATTGGGCTACTTTTAAACTGTGAGACGGTAAAGAGTAATGAGATTTCTGTAGTGAGGGAGGGGCTACTGGTAGGGAGACAGGGTTTCCATGGTAACAGATGGGCAGGTCACTCCAGGATCATGGCTTGAAAAACCTTCGTACCTTCGTAGTTACCTTCAAATAGAAATGTCTTTATTTTGTCACGTATACATTACAGCACAGTGAAATTTCTTTTTCGCATATCTAAACTTTGGAGGTTGGTGTCAGAGCGCGGCAGTCACTAAATTCCAGGGGTTTCGTTACCACGGTGTAAAGTGGGCGTGTTTCCGAAGGTCTTGGAAAAACGTCCTCTTTCAAAAAAAAAAAAAAAAAAGAGCATACTACGAAGGACAAAACAGTCATTTGGAAAACAAATAAACAACCAAAAACTACGGTTATGGTTAGGGTTAGATTATCAAATAGGCCACGCCTACCCGATGACACAACATCTGTTACGCTGTTCTGAAATCCCTGGATATAAGTGCATCCCATCAAAGCTTGGGGTCAGCCATGATACAGCACCCCTGGAGCAGAGAGGGTTAAGTAAGGGCCTTGCTCAAGGGACCAACAGTGGCAGCTTGGCAGTGCTGGTTGAACCCTGATCAACAACCCAGAGCCTTAACTGCTTTAGCCACCGGTGTATAGCAGTAGGAGGAAATGATGTCTTTTAGGTGCAGGATAGTTTGAGATTTGGCTAGTTTAAAGCTAGTGAATTGTTCTAGTCTTAAAGAGAGTGTTTTTATAGCCTTTAGGCTTGTTTTTTTTTGGTCCAGTTTAAATGTTCATTGGACTCTAACAGTGCTAGTTACTTGAGCTAGTTTCTGAACTACTTTTGGGATCGCCTATGGGCTTGTTTTTAGTGCTAGTTTAAAGCTAGTTAAATTGATAATTGGATTAGTTATTGGCGAGTTTTTGGCTTGTTTTTTTTGGCTAGTTTATTGACATAAATCTATCAAACCTTTTCTATGAGACATGTTGCTGTTCTCACGTACATTACAGTCGTCAGATTTCTGTTTATCAAAATTAATAGTCATCATCATGTTACCAAGCACCCGGTCCTCTGATTACAGACTTGCTAACATTCTAGACTCCGTCCATAAACATTAAATAAATGCCTCCTTACCAAATATTTCATACAACAAGGACCTTGTTATACAACGAAACGTTTTTTTTTAACCACACAAATGCGAGTTGTTGCTATAGAAACAGTATCGAGAGCTCAAAATTCTTATGTTATAATAAAATATAACTTCAGACACTTTTATCGGCGTAGTGACTCGGCTGCTATTCACTTCTATTTGTTCAGCTGAAGAAAAAAAAAACGGGTGCGTAAATTCTGTGAGAGAGTCTCGAAGAAAAGAAACTGCCAACTCAAGGGGGAAAAAAATGCCGTCACCTAGGTGAGCTTCGGAGCTGCTCAAACAGTCAGCGTCACCGAGTCCAGACGGCTGCTCTACATGTGAGCGGAGCTGCTGCCTGAAATTGCCACCGAGGCCTGAAGTAATAGAAGACAACTGCTACTAAAGTCTTCCAGTCAGCAACTGCAGGTTCCAATTTCTGTCCTTACTTACAGACAGAGAGCGAATAAGAAGAGTAATGTGAGTGTGTGTGTGTGTGTGGGGGGGGGGGGGTGTGTGGGGGCGATCGGTTGGTGGATTCGGGTTGGACGACGACTACAAATGTAATATTAAGGGAATAAAATACAGAGCACTTCCTTTACAAATCCATCATTCCACATTTGGTCCATTTTCATTCCCATTGCCAACTGACCCATGTCTAATCTAAGCAGCTTCACTAAATTGGGCAAGTCGTGGCCTAATGGTTAGAGAGTCTGATTCGTAATCCTAAGGTTGTGGGTTCGAGTCTCGAGCCGGCCACGACTGAGGTGCCCTTGAGCAAGGCACCGAACCCCCCAACTGCTCCCCGGGTGCAGCAGCATAAATGGCTGCCCACTGCTCCGGGTGTGTGTTCACTGCTGTGTGTGCACTTTTTCTGTGTGCACTTTGGATGGGTCGAATGCAGAGAACGAATTCTGAGTATGGGTCACCGTACTTAGCCGTATGTCACGTCACGTCACTCATTAAATTCCTAAGTTCAAAAAGCACAAATCGAAAGGATGTGGTAGCCTATTGGTTAAGGTGTTGGGCTACCCATCGGAAGGTTGTGAGTTCGATTCCTACGTCCACCAAGCTGCCACTGCTGGGCCCCTGAGCAAGGCCCTTAACCCTCGATTGCTCAGTTGTATAAAAAATGAGATAAAAAGTAAGTTGCTCTGGATAAGTGTGACTGCTAAATGCTGTAAATGTAAAGTGATCATCACTGCATCATGCTTTCACTCTTCAAATAAATCGATAAATAGAGAACAGTGTAAGGTTGCGTCCCAAATCACTTACTGCTTTATAAAATAATGTGGAAATATAGAATGGTAGAAGCACAATCCTACCTACTTATATTTGTTCTCTCTCTCTCTCTCTCTCTCTCTCTCTCTCTCTCTCTCTCTCTCTCTCTCTCTCTCTCATAATCAGAACCCAAATCAAACTTCAAATGATTACTCCAATGTAGGGCTGGGCGATACTGCTGAAAACTGTATCGCGATATCGGTGTTTCATATTGGTCGATATCGATAATTATTGATATTTTTTATGACCCATTTAAAATAAGGACCAGGAGAAAAATATATTACATTTAAACATTTTTATTTTAAGCTTAACCTTCATATGTGCAGTGTTTTGTAAACAGAAATAAAACTGAGGTAGACTGAGATACATCTGTAATATAAAAACACAAACCTGATGCACTACAGTATCATTGTTTAAAATATAAAACCTTATCTAAAGAAGAATAAAAAATATTGAATGTTTTATTGAGCACATTTTTTATCGATATCGATCACGTGTCTATCGCGATACATATCGTTATCGTTTTATCGCCCAGCCCTACTCCAATGATATAAATGGAGTAAAATAAACTTCAAGAAACTAATCTATCTGAATTCTGATTGGTCAGTTAGTATTTTTTTAGCATTACTATAGCAACAGCTTACCGGTAAAGTGGAAACTCCACTAAAACAAATTAAGTTGGAGTTTTCTGTAGAATTATTTGTTTATTTCTTTATTCATCTTGCTGTTTTTTTTTTTTTTTTGGTAAGGAGTCTCCGGTGTTGGACATACTTTACCAGACAGCTGTGAGATGGTGCTTTTATAGCGGTGAAACAGGGAAAGAAAGACAAACAGATGGAGAAAGATGGTGAGCTCTTTTACAGAAGATGAGTGCGTGCGTTGGAGGAGTGGGAGTGGAGTAGAAGATAAACAGAGCGAAGGCTTTGCATCCTTAATGAGCTGGACGTTTCCATGTCTACCATCGCCAGGTCGATCAAATTACCTCCTGGCGCTTTGCTGTGCTCACAAGCCAACGTGTGTATTACGTTCCATAAACAAGGACGATTATGCCGTTTCCTCGCTCTGTGGCGGCTGTGAGCGAGCTAGGGTTAGGACTGAGAGGAAAATGGCGTGCTACGAACCATCAACAAGCGATCGTGAAGGAGTTTGTGTGTCGTCTTGAACTGTTTATTGCGCTGTTAAACCCGCCTCGTCTCAAAGTGGCCCGATCCGCGGCGGTTAGCGTGGGCCGGAAGACGGGCTTTAATTCAGGCCGTGTCACATTTAGTGGAGGAGGAGAGGGACGACAGAGCGGCCGGTTTTAGATTTATGTTGTCATTTGGGTCGGTAAAGGATGTTAAGCAGAAGCAGTGCCCCTTCTGGCTAGATGCCTCCTGCACTCCAGACTGTAATTGGACCGTACACATTCCAGACCATGCAGATGTGGTTTATCACAGTATCCAAACACACACACACACACACACATACACACACATACACAAGCTTGTACTGTAATGTTTCCTGCTCATGGCTTCTGGTTTGTGTCACAGTAAGCACTGACGCCAGCAGAGCTGATAGGAGGCCTAGTGACATCAGTGTGTAAGATGGAGGAGTGTGTTTTGCTTTGTTTGGCACGCTGGAAACGCCAGCTGATCTGTCACCTCCAAATGGCCCTGTATTCTTAATATGGTGTTAGAAGTTATTTAAGACAATAAATAAATAAATAAATAAATAAATAAATAAATAAATAAATAAATAAAAAGTTCCATTTCTGTTCATTACAGTGTTCGTTACAGTCTCTCATGCTTTCGTTCGCATTTTTTTTTTTTTTTTTTTTTTTTGGTAACTCAGCACTGCTGTAAATTAAAGCTTGCCCTTGATGTGTTCTCTCTAGATATAAATAAATTAAATGAAATGAAAGATCACACAGAGGGAGGCACTGACAAGTGAGGTCTTTAGAGCTGGGGATGAAGCTCCTGGAAACCTTACAGCACACACACACACACACACACACACACACTCACTCACTCACTCAGTCACTCACACTCACACACGCACACACACACACACACACACGAGATCTTCTATTACATAAATCAACGTGATGCTCTCTGTGTCTGGTGGAGGTCTCTGACTCGATAGCCTCTCTCTGAGGAATTAATGGAGGAGCAACAGAGTGACTCGTCCACCTCGAACTCGTCAGAGTGCTAGACGTCGCTAGACGACTCGAGGGACAGAGGGACGACTCGGCCCGGAGCGGCGTTATCTTCGGGTATCGCTCTAAATCCTGAATCTGGAGCCCCATCAATTATTCTCCATCAGTCATTTATCAGGACTAAGAGTGACAGAAGAGGTCAGCGCTGAAGGTCAGAAGGCCAGCACGAACCATCCATCATAGAAAGAGGTAGGAGGAGGGAGGAAAAAAAAAACAGGGATGGGCAAAGGGCTGGAGATAAGAGAGAAGAAAAGAGGGGAGGAAGAAGAAGAAGAAGAAGGACGTGTCCGTTTGGAAATGCAGCTGTGAAACCCAAGCTCCGGGTGGGAAGTGTTTGATCGCTGTTTCTCTGCCTCCCAGAGAGGAAGCAAACCTTTGTTCGTGTGGTTACAGGATCAGGGTCAATTACTATCATCTCCTGCTTTCACCATCACCTCTGTACCACAGCTAAATCCGTCAGGGCTTGGGAAGGGAAGTGGGCGTTTTTCCAAGCGTCTGATGATTTCGCTTATTATAACGTACGTGATCTTATTCGATACGTGGTTTTATCTTCCACCGTCATCCTGAAATCCTTGAAATTCACTTCGTCGTGTTTTCTTCGCAGGTCCGTGCACCTGGCTTGTCTCGAACAGGAAGCAATTACCTGATGAGCTGAATCAGATGAGTGGGAGAAAGGGAAGAAAAAAAAAAAAAGTGCATGGATTGAGAAATCTCAGCACAGACCATCATTTCTGACCTCCTCCTCCTCCTTCTTCTCCTCCTTGTTCTTTTCCAGGAGACGAGCTCATGGTTGATTTATTATGGCAGCCGGAGTCCTACGAGTGTCATGCATGGAGATCCAAAAGCTCCAGGAGACAGGCGTTGCCAGCGGGGAAACCTGATGCCCCGATTCGGAGAACAAACAGTCGTGCTCTGTATAGAGAGCCACACCCTGCTCAAAGAAACCACAACTAAAAGAGAAGAAAAGAATACGAGAGAAAGATTTACCGGTTGAATCGTTTCCTGGATGTGTGTTTAACGGAGGCTTCGGGTAGGACCGCGGAAAAGAGGAGCTGATCAACAGCCTACGCGGCGACTGAGCACTGAGATGTCAGGGGTAGAAAGGAGACAGCAACAGTACAAGACACTAGAGATACGGAAAGAATCAAAAAAGTGGTCTATTTTTTACACACAAAGCACTCAGCTGGTAGATCAATGAGAGCAGGAGGGTTAAGATGAAAGAATAAGAAGCCCTCGAGACGACCGAGCACCAAGCGGCAGGGTTACGGATCATACACGAACGTCCGTGAGGAGACGAAGCCGGACATTCTGTAGATGCCGGATACGGAGTCGTAGAAAATAACAAAGCTCTAACCGATCCTGAGGGACTTCCATATCTGAACAGGCAAACAAGTAATAGAGGAAGCAAGCAGGCATGGTGATAGAAGATGGAGGAGATAGAAGAGGCAATCCCAAGACTGAACAAAGCTGGAGGAATCCCAGGGAACGAGAACGCGGGAGGTTAAATCCAAGGTTATCCCGCTAATGACGTCAGCGTTCCGAGCTGCGGGTTGGAGCTAATCCAAGATATTTACATCTGCGTTTACATTTTCAGCATTTTGGCAGCCTGACTCGCTGAATCGTTATTAAAAAACACAAAAGAGGCTTCATCCGACGTGTCGCGGCCGCCGGTGACCTCGTCTATAAATCTCCATCAAAAATATCTCCATCCATGAGTGAAAAAAAAACCGACGACGACTCGGATTAGCTTGCCATAATAGCGCTAGCATGAGGTAAACAGCCATTTACTTCTTTGTCATGCTGCACTCCAGGGTGCTGTTTAATGGCTCATATGAACAGACACTTAGGGCTTTGAAGAATTTGTAGTTTTTTATAAGTATTTGTACATCCATTTACACGTGCATACACACCCACACACACACAGTGGGGCCTAATGGCCTAATGGTTAGAGAGTCTGATTCGTAACCCAAAGGTTGTGGGTTCGAGTCTCGGGCCGGCCACGACTGAGGTGCCCTTGAGCAAGGCACCGAACACCCCAAGTGCTCCCCGGGCGCCGCAGCATAAATGGCTGCCCACTGAGCCGTGTGTGTGTGTGTGTGTGTGTGTGTGTGTGTGTGTGTGTGTGTGTGTGTACTTTGGATGGGTCAAATTCTGAGTATGGGTCACCGTACTTAGCCATATGTCACACACACACACACATGCTTACGACTTTTGTAAGCATTAAGGCCATCTTGCGCAGCACTTTGCTTGCACGGCTAATTAAGGACATCCCTGGACACCGTGTCCTCCACTTCAATTCCACCACCTTCCCCATTATTACTGAAGTGCTCTCCTTTCCCAATTGTCCTCCGTGCGAGTATACCGAAAGGACGGTAGAGATTTTGCAGTATAAAGCGTAACCAGAGAGGACGGACCGGACGAAAAAAAGGACAGAGAATGAAAGAGCGTGCGAGGGAGAAAGAGAAGCAGAAGAAGAAGAAGAAGGAGCTAGAGGGATCTAAATAAAAGGGACATTGAGTTGCTCGGTGGACTGGCAGCTCGACAACGGCAGAGCGGTGCATACTGGGCCTCTTTGTAGAGGAGGAGACACAAGATCAAGCCAAACAGCCTTCACCCCTCACAGAAAGAAGATAGAAAAAAAAGAAGGAGAAGAAAAAGGAATGAGGAGGGGAAAAAAAGAAAAAAGGGGGAAAAAAAACCACAAGAAAAAGAATGAGGAGGAGAGAAAACACACAAGGAAGCTTTTGACTAGAATAAACATTTCTCTGCAAGTGTTGATCTGTTGTCTGCCAAGTGCCAGGCTGCTCTCTCTTTCTTTTGTCTGCCGCTTCCCTCCCCCCATCTACGTCGACTGGAGCAGAAAGCCAGGTCAGCACTGCTATTTCTACTCCCTCTCATTAGACGTGCAGGTCGTACAGCTCTCTCTGCGCGGCGACATGAAGGAGGTAAATCAAATTCGGCCCGCAGAAAATGTGGACGAGGTTAGCAAAGACCCTCGGTGTGTCTCTGTGCGACAAGGAGGCGCGTCTGTACAAGAAAAAGCAAGCGAGGCACAAATGTGGCGTATCAAATGTTGGTCCCATGATGCCGCCCCCTCCTGCGGTGACACAGGTGCCTTTCACAATCATATACCTGACAAAGAGGCTTCATTTTCATGAGCAGACACTACAGCTGGAAAATGACTGTCATCTCTTGGTGTGCAAAATTATGGCTTGTGGTGAGAGCAGCGGAGATTGAGTGTGTGTGTGTGTGTGTGTGTGTGTGTGTGAGAGAGAGAGAGAGAGAGAGAGAGAGAGAGAGAGAGAGAGAGGAAGTACAATAGAGTGGGGTTCAGATGTTGCTTCTTTTCTTTTTCTTTTTTTTTTTTCTTTTTTCTTTCCATTTTGATGCAGAGATGGCTAAAAAGTGTGATGGATCATGTGAAATTTGACCGAGTGGCAAATGGAGAGGATACGAGCGAGCAGAGAGGGGTTGGGGGTTCACTTGATAGAACTCTCAGTGGACACAAACCTGCCAGCCTCGTGGGCCGAGAGAGCTGAGGCGGGCTAATTATATGCCAAGGGCAAACAGGCTCGCACCAGACAACAAAAAAAAAAGAAGGTGAAGTAGATATAAAAAAATTGTAAAAAAATAACGGAACGCTAGAACTGCCTAATGTCAGTGTCACTCACATTCTCTGCTTCTGATAACGAGCTGAGAGCCGGGACAGAAAGAGATAGATAGATAGAGAGAGAGAGAGAAACGGAGAGAGACAGAGAGAGAGAGAGAGAGAGGCAGGCTTACATTCATGCTAACAGCTTTATCAGTAGCGGGACATTCCAAACGTCCTGTGCTGCCTCAACCCAGGCAAGATGCTGTCCAGACTGCCTGCTGCGATAAGAATGCAAAAGCCAAGGTGGTCAAACATGAATAAAATAATAGCTCTCACGGCTCCGTAAAGGTCGCCGACCTTAAAAGGAGCTCACCAATTAGCTACGCTGGCTGTGCCGCTCTCGTAGCATCGAGGTCTGGCCGTGTCATGAATACCTGGCACTGAAACACAAGGGGCACCCGAGCTGCCAAAAGCTGATATACTCAACTCTAACTGTTAAACGTGTACGGAAATAACTAGCTGAGAGAACAACCGTGGGGCCTTTTCTTTCCCTCTCCTAGTGCACTTATGCAAATTAAAGGTAAACACAGGCAAAGTGACCCACATTATGTGAATTTGTGGATTTCTTTTCATCCAGTTATGCATTGCTGTATTCCATACAGGGTCAAAGGGAAGCTGAAGTCTACCCCTGGGGACTCACGAAGCAGGGGACACCGTAGACAACCGTCGCAAAGTCAGAATCGCGAGCATAATCGCATGCTTCAGACAATTTACTGAAATGCTGATATCCCTACAACTCGGAGAGGAAACCGGAGAACCCAGAGGAATCCCTAACCATGGAGGTATAGAGCAATCCCCTAGGCCACAGGGTCATGGAGTCTGTCCCTGGGGACTCTAGGCACATGGTAGGGGACACACTGGGCAGTGTACCAACCCTTGGCCAGACAAAATCACACACACTGCAGACAATTTAGAGGTGCCAATCACCCAAGAAAGCGTCTATTTGAATTGGGGAAGGAAACCCAGAGAAAACGGAAACCCTGGACATATTTAAGCTTAAGGCTAATATAATATATTTATTATATACAATAAACATCCTCACAATAAGCTCATCTTCGGTTTAATAGATGCTCCGACATAAAATTATACGGCTGTCGTCGCAGGCCGGAGTGACTTGATACATGTCCGATGACCATGAGTTCAACACACTCAATAAACCGCAGGCTATAAAAAAAAGCAGGTCTCAAAGTGCCGGCGTTTCCGTACCGTCTTTACAAAAATAGCTGGGGTAATATAATTATGTGAGACATAACTCGTTTCAAAAGACGTTTCAAGATCCACCGTAAATCAGCGGCCGTACTTTAATGCCGTCGAAACCCAACATCTGTCTTTTTAAGGAGGACGAAATAGAAGACGAGTGCATAAAGCCGTACGGTCTATCGCCGTAACGTGTTCCAAATGTTCTGTTCTTTCTCTTTGGGAAAAAAAAATAAAAATACAGTAAAGATTTAGACTCGAGGAATCAGTGTCATGATCTCTCCCCGTCAGTCTTTCTATAAAAACGAGAGCAGCGATAGACTACAAACAGATGAAAAAAATATTGTCTGAATATTCATGCTAGTTCGCGGGTTTCAGACGAAATGCACAATACATGAATAATGCAATGCGGTACGAGGATCGTCGTGCCAAGCAGACATGTTAGCGAAGTGAGAGACAAAGCGGTGACGCATTTATAACAGGCACGATTATGCTCCGCTAAGAAAGACAAATGGTTAAAATCATTAGTCTTTTTTTTTTTTTTTTTCAGAATGAACCTGACAAAGTTTTGGCACATTTCTGCAGGAGACATGCTACATAACTACATAACAACTACATAATGGAAGTCAAAACATACAGGATGGTAAAAGCGACAAAGCGTCATAAACGTAGCCACAGGGATGTGAGGAATAGAGGTCTTCTTGGGTCGAAAGAAATGTACCCGACCTGAAGGGACCCGAATCACTTTTTACCCGAACCCGACGTCCATATACAGTACAGACCAAAAGTTTGGACACATCTTCCAAAAGTTTGGACACACCACCTTTTCAACAGGACAATGACCCCAAACACACCTCCAGGCTGTGTAAGGGCTATTTGACCATGAAGGAGAGTGATGGGGTGCTGCACCAGATGGCCTGGCCTCCACAGTCACCGGACCTGAACCCGATCGAGATGGTTTGGGGTGAGCTGGACCTCAGAGTGAAGGCAAAAGGGCCAACAAGTGCTAAGCATCTCTGGGAACTCCTTCAAGACTGTTGGAAGACCATTTCAGGTGACGACCTCTTGAAGCTCATCAAGAGAATGCCAAGAGTGTGCAAAGCAGTAATCAAACTTTGAAGAACCTAGAATATGACATATTTTCAGTTGTTTCACACTTTTTTGTTATGTACGTATATAATTCCACACGTGTTAATACATAGTTTTGATGCCTTCAATGTGAATCTACAATTTTCAGAGTCATGAAAATAAAGAAAACTCTTTGAATGAGAAGGCGTGTCCAAACTTTTGGTCTGTACTGTATATATACATATATATATATATATATATATATATATTTTTTTTTTTTAAGAAATTAAAAAAGAAAGACCCGACCTGAGACAAACCCGAAAAAATTAGACCCGAGTCCGACCCAACGGCAATTTTTTTTTAACCCGACTGGACCCGAATGTTGCGTAACTCTACACTAAAGTAACCGCTACAGCGTGGATTCAAAATTGATTGACAGGTCTGTTTCAACGAAAATTAGCTTACCGCCAGCCACACGTCTCAAGCGGCCTTGGCAAACAGAGGAGAGGTCGGAAAAGGACTCGAGTCCATGCACACACACAAGATACAGTAGTTCGGGTCTTCTCGAGTCCGTTCGGTAAAAACACATTCATTTTAAATTACCCGAGACCCGATGCCGCTATTATTATACCCGACCCGAGTCCGAGGCACACGTGAAACTTTTAGGCCCGAAACCCGCTCGGGTCTCGGTTCGGACCTCGGGTTTTCGGATCTAAGTGGACCCGTGAAGATCTCTAGTGAGGAGGATTCGCCATGAGACTTTCCAATAAAGACACAGTGCCCTGATTCTACATGCATCCATCAGCGGGATCTTTTACCGACATGCGACCTTCATTACAATTTATTGATCCTCCCATAGACCATGAACTCATCAATTGGTTCCTTTCTTTTCCCTCAAGAGGTAAAAATCACACCTTGCAAAAAAAAAAACAAAAAAAACAAGTGCAGTTAGCATTTCTGGCCCAGATACTCTAGACATTGTGGCCTGGATCAAAAGGGATACATTTCTGTAGTCAGGTCATTCTTCATGTCCAGACAAAAGAGAATGAAGATTTAACCAAAAAGTGGAGTGAAGGCAAAAAGAAGGAAGGAGCAAGTAAGTGAGATCAGCTACTGGCTTTATTGGGAGCCGTGTGAGCTGAAGTCATGGATCTTGTTTCTCCCTGATGTCTTACAGCGTGTCACATTTGGAATCAAAATCGAATCCATCTCCCGCCGACACTGCAGTTGTTTTTAAGCGGCAGGATGTGCGAGGCCACATGTGCACCATCCGTCTTCTGACAAACGAAAGCCTGACAACACTACACCGCAGATCCCAGGCCTGATTTGATCAGGACCCACCCGAGTTACCATTTCTTCCTCTGTAGTCAAACCATAGTCATGTCATTAGACAAGGTCTCTGCGTTATGTGATTTAAAGTTGCTCGCTCGTGTGTAAAACCAAACACATGCCCTGTGAGATGACAAACATGCCTTCGGGGGCATGAACCCAGAGCCAGATTTACAGGGACTAGGTCAGGAGGGTCAGGCTTGGCTAAACACTATTCTCTAAATAGTCTAAAGTGGTTCAAGGTGTAGCAGGAGCTGCTGTAATGGTGCGTGCAGGCATCCCAGAGATCCTTAACAACACTTCATTGAGCCAGAGATGGAAAATATTCAGTGAACGGTGATGCCATTGAGACCGGGACGCTCTGCTAAATCGGGTTCACGGACTGGCTTGATCTGGAATATGTGTGGTAACGTAGTCCCTGTTTAATCCATTCACATTTAATGTGGTGGGATTAAGGGAACAATCTGTGTTTCTGGCCATTTGCATTAGTAGGACTCTTTTGGGTTTGGAACAGAACGGCACTGTCCGTAATACCATGTTAATTAGGAATTATTCAAAAATTTGGGCCTGTGCGCATCTTAATACACTTAACACACTGACTTGAAAAATTTGCATTTTGAACTTTTCTGTATCTGTCCCTTAGTGTTATAGCCACCAAAATGATATATAGACCAACACTGAGTCTTGAAAAAAAGCAATTTTTTTTTTACAACATATCAAAGATTGACATAAAATGTACGCAAAACAAAACGTTTTGCTATCTGTTAGCTATATTGGTAGCATGTAGATACTGGTATATAAAACAATTAGGCCATCCTTAAAAATATTTTGGTTTGCAGTAACAGTAAAAAAAAAAGGATGGTAGGTAGGTCTATATATTTTCAAGTTTCAGTGTAAAAAAAGTACAATTTTGGTGATGGTGATTACGTAGGTATGACTTTAAACAAATTAGCATATCGCGACGTCACTGACTGGGTCTTCAACCCGTGCCTTCGGGCGCATCATCGCAAACCTTATTTTGATGCTGGACACAGTTTATCCAGGACTTCGTGCCAAGTTAAAGCGGTGTCCAGCTGTTTTAATTAACATTTTAGATGTATTATGTTGCCCGAACCCGTATGACTTTGAACGATGACCGCGAACATTTTGTTTACTGCAACCGCAGATATCATTACCAACCCTTACCGAACCGTCGACTCTGACAGTGAACGATAGTATGAGACGAAGCGAACGCACAGGCTATAGTGTGACATCTGGGAACCAATACTGTAAACCTAGATGACGTCACTGGTTTTTATTTAAAAGAAAGAACGTAGCCTTCGTTTGTATGTAGGCCTAGGCGATTTATATATTTACGATACTTACTAAAATATAATAATTATTATTATTATTATTATTTTATTGCTTTTGTATTAGTTGTTTGAAGAGTGAAAAAAAATAAAAATAAAATGGTCGGTCTTAACGCAAATTTACAACTGGCAAGTCGGTCGGATTTAAAGCAAAAAAAAAATATAATAATTTGAGTCAGTCCTAAATTGACATGGTCGGTCGGGTTACGGCAAACAAGCATATTTTTAAGGATGGCCTGATCTTATCGTGGGCCAAAAGTCAGAGCTGAATTAATAGAAAAAGAAATGAAAGTGTCTAGCTACGAGTGAGCACCTTTTGCATGAGATACTGTTTACTTGCTTGTTTTGACAAGATTGTGAAATCAGTCAGCTGTGGCTTCCCACTTACAAAATTTGACCCTGGTTGAGAAGGTCTCATGCTCACCATGGACATGCATTCTTCCCCCTTTCTCTCTCTCTCTCACTCTCGCTCTCTTTTCATCTCTTTTTCTCTCTCTCTCTCTCTCTCTCTCTTTCTCTCTCTCTTGATCTTAAAACACTGGGAATCCAGGGAGCAGGTCCACATTCTGCCCTTTTCGTCATGCCAAAGAACGCTTCATTAGCAATAAAAATGCAAAGCAGTGGAGAAGAGCGGTGGAGGACGAGGAGAAATGAAAGCAGGATGGATGGGCTTTGAAAAGAACGGTGTGGGGGAGGCGGTGAAGGATGCTGGGTGGCGCCTTGAAAGTGTACGGCGTTCAATTAGGCTTTGGGGAATATTCATTAACCCAGTTTTAAGGCACGGATAGTGGTAATGGCCGGGCTGAATCACGATGCCACGGGTAAAAATGAGAAAAGCCTTTAAAAGGTAGGCCATTACAAAGCATCAGCGCCGCATCTATTAAAAATAGCCGTGAGGAAACTTACTGCGTGGAGCTGAAATGGAGTACATTTAAAGAAGTAATGGCTCTCTCGGCTTATCAACTATATAAAGAATGAGATAAGCTTATCTGGAGCTTTTGATGGTGCCTTAAAGCTTCTAGTAATGGTGGTTATCTGTCTGAACAGATGTATCTCGTCTCATACAGAAAGATCTTCCTTCTTTACTAAGATATATCACCGTTTCCTAAAATTTGTAGCCACTGTGATGTTATTCACGTCAGACTATTCAGGGCCTACGTTAGCCACGATGAGGCCATGGATTTTCTTTTGCAAACAGAAACGGCACCTTGATGCGAAAATCCAGGATGTCGGGACATATGAGCAACATGCATCATCGTACACGTGTTACATATTTCTGGACTTTCTTAGCCGTGAGCGCCGAGGCCCACGTTACAAAGCAACAAGCGGTTGCAGCACGAGTCAGTCCAGAGTTATTTCAATCATTATTTACAGCCTCGAGGCTGCAATTAAGCAAAGTAATGAATGTGGCTGCCCCCCTCCACATACCCTCCTTCCCCTGACCACACCATTACCACCACTACCACCCTCCTCGCACTAGCCTGGCATGCTATTAATCCTGCCTCACCCAGCCGTGAGCCCCTTGCGAGTAAATGGGTAAAAAACATTGCAGACATTGTACGAAAACACATATAAAGCGAGTGATACGTTCACAATAAATCTGAACAAGTTGAGGTCTATGAACAAACCCTCACAGTAATATGTGACCACTCTGATCAAATGCCATGCCTTTTTTGCGGAAATTGCAGACTAGAGTGAGAGGTCTCTCGTCGGGAGTCGTGTCTGGTGAAAATCGGTGCCCTACAGGGGGCCACCATTAGCGGACGGTGTTTCATTAGCACGGTCTCCGGCCATTAGCTTCCCCGTTGGGCTGTGCAACATGCAAAAAGGTGGGGCAGAGGAGGCCTGGTGCTTATTATCAAGGGAATTTCAGGGGGATAATAGGCTGGGAGGATGCTGAGCCTTGCCCGGGAATGAAGACTAGTAGATTTGCGCCTTGCTCATTGGCTGATCTTCCAAACCTTGTAGAATGCAAAGTGCCCCCATTGGAGCAGACTCAATGGTGGGGAGTGCAGTGGGTTGAAAGGGTAAAGAAAGCAAATGGTGACCTCTAACCCATGACATTATCATTCCCCTCACTCTCTCATTTTCCATGGCTCGTTCTAACACCCCTCCCCCTCTCCCGTCGCATCTCTTCGTCTCTCGGAGACTACCTCACACTCTCCGTTAGCATGTGATATCTGCAGCCAATGTGTGAAATCCAGCAGCAGCTCCCAGACCCACTCTGTTCCCTCAGACGGGATCGCTAATCGAATGCGGGCCCACAGAAGGAGCTAACACCATGGTGAGGGTTCTCTGAGGCAATAATTACTGGCTTTGCTTCATTTGGTCGCAGCACATCAAAACACCATCAAGCCATTTAAGGAGCAGCTGGATATGGGCTTCATTCACACGTTCATTTAGAACTGTCAAGAAGTCATTGTGGAGAGCATTGTTCCAAGATGGTGTAGCTTCGAAAATGAGAAGCATTTGCGCCTCGAGGGCAGAATTCTTGTTTCTAATTAAAAAGCCACTGGTTGTAAGCATATGAAATCTAATTCTCTTTCGCTCTACCAATACACACACATAAAAAAAAAACAAAAAAAAAAAACACCAACACTAAGGATCTAAAACATTTAACATGGTCTCACACTTACACCGATGGGTGTGAAAGCTCTTAATTTATTCGGATTCTTTGGATTTCTTCATGAGCCTAGGTTGCCTCCATGACCAAACAGGATGTCATTTAAACGTGAATTTCTTTTCTTCCAGAGCCTTGTAAGAACAACCCGGCTGCAGTTACCCAGGAATAGGAATGGGAATGGGACACTGACTTCATTTCCCAAATGGCCAGTGAATGGCTCTCTAACAGTAGACGCATTGGACACGCTCGGTGATCATAAAAGCTCCAGAAGTCATTCGAAGACGTTTTGCGAGCTTGGGGTTTTTAACGACTCGAGGATGCTTCTCGAGAGAATAAAAGAAAGGAAAGCTTTTTTTTTTTTTTTCCTCCCCCAGACTGCTTTGACAGGTACTTGTGAGCTGGAAACATGTCCTTGTTTCGCTTTTGATGTCTGGAAATGTAAAGGTGCCTCAGCGAAAGCTGTTACGATTGTTATGATTGTTCTTCGGATAGAATTTGAATAACTGAGACATGTGGTTGGATTTGTTTAGTTTTCCATTAAGAAAAATTGTATAAATGCTAAGTTGCATGAGATTCTGCTTGTATTAAACATAAGAATGAATGAAAACATGCTCTTCAAAACAACCCTGTGTTGCTAGCTAACGGCACTCGATAACATTTTGAGTAAAACTACTAGCTAACCTGTTAGCTTTACGGGCACTATTTAAACTAGGCTGTAAAACGTGGCTGTTTCTGCACTGAACAGCCGATATGGTGTTAACAATCACCATTGTACTGTCACTTTTCTTCTGTGTTTTGCACTATTTTGCACCACTTTAAAATCATGCATTCTTCCACCACCCAAAAACTATCATTACACTTCTGTGTGTCCATCCATATTTATTCTGTCTAGTCTGTGTGTGTATATCGATGTATATATTCATAATGACATTCCTTTTGTACAGCTATATCTGTCATACCACTTCATACTGTATCATACTTATATAAAAACCACACTATATTTACTCTTATTCAGTTATATGTACATATTACTACACCTTCTGTATAACCTCATACCCTTATTTATTACACCGCCACTTGTAAATAAGCCGTCTATGCACTTCTGGTTATTTCATTGGCTCTGTACATGTACCTTGCACAACGACAATAAAGTCGAATCTAATCTAATCTAATCTAATAAACTAAAGAATATCTGGATGTGATGTACCTTATTTATTACTCCTTCATTAGCATGCACTGGCTGATATAATAGCTAGTTAATGTACTAGCTAGCTAAAATCCTAACTTCATGGCCACTACTTTTAACCAGGGAATAATACTCGATAAACCCTTAGTCAGTGCATCTAAAGGTAAGAAGCGTGACTCTTCCTCTAGCTGCTGACAATTACAAAGTTCTACTATTTGAGCGAACCCGAATTTGTTTAAGCTGCTTTCCTCCGTGTTTTTTTTTTCCCATTGTTTTTCTCCTTGGCAGAGAAGCAAACAGAATTTCACGAAGTGGAAACTCTGAAGGTTCTTCAGAGAAACTGGATTTTTTTGTGTGCAAGTCGGTGATTAGAAGCAGAACTTGAACTTTTATTGAGGTACAAACCAAACAACATGGCTTTTAAGCCCACATAACAGTGGGCCTAATTGGTTAAACATGTCTGAAGCTTGTTTTCACCCACCATAGATCAGAACCACACGTGGAGCTGATGTGATACACATACACACACACACACACACACACACACACACACACACACACACACACACACACACACACACACACACAGAACACCTTTCAAAATTTGCTGACACATTTTCACAGCCACACAAAAGACATTTGGTAACTTTTTGAGTAGTATGCAAACACACACACACACACACACACACATACACACACACAGCTGGGACCTTGTATTGTAAAAACCTCCCGACTTTTATACAAAAGCTGCAGTTTTGGTTGAAATATAGAAAGATTGTCCTTGTTGGTTCCAGCCAGATGTCCGCACAAAAACAAAGCTACCCTTGTAGGGACATCTGCATCACACACACAAGTCGACACACACACATACCAGCACAACACCTTAAAACAACCAACACATGTTCAAAAACCAGAGAAAGCACATCTGATACTGTGGGTTTTTTTTCTGCTCTGTTATGTTCACATACACACACACACACACACACACACACACACACACACACACACACACAAGCATGGCCTTGAGCCCACAATAAGTTTTTGTGCGCTTTCTTATTTATTTTTGATTTCTTTTACCGGTAAGAAGCGGCTGTTCCTCTTGTAAGGTTTCAGGCATTGGTGCATCATAGACATCTTCAGAAAAACCAGGCCTGCATGGTACAGAGCTTCTGCCTTCCGTGCCAGTCTGCAAAAAATAACAGAGTGACTCATCAGTGCACAATTAACATTCCCTAACCCATGGCCCTTAACCTCTCAACAGACACGTGCATACACACACACACACACACATACACACACACAAAGGCAGCACCTGTTTTATAGCGGGACAGTGAATGCAATTAGTCTAATGAGGCCGGCGAGGTTAAGTGTTCTACTGCGCAGCATGGCAGGAAACGAGAACAGCGGCCCTTTTTGTTTTCAACCAGAGCTTGTGCGATGGCCAGCGATCGATCTGCAGCATTAGATCTGCCCACGGCTGTTCGAGATGGAACGGCTCCAGTCTCAACTGTGGCTTTAGTTCAGAAAGATACAGGATTTGTGAAGTGAAGTGTTTTCTTTCAAAAAACAAAACAAAAAAAAAAACGACAGGATTTAAGAATCTGTGCATGCAAACTCCTGGCAAACTTTTCAGTACCAAAAAAAAAAAAAAAAAAAAAAAAAACACCCCACACCCACCCACCCACCCCAATCCCTTAAAACCAGCACCAGTCCATAGTCTTAATACAATTGCTGTTGTGAGGGGCCCTAAAAGAATGCGAGCTCCTGAGCAAGACGGCATCACGGCTATTCAATCCACTTGCGCTCTTTCAATCCGTGGAATTTCACTGAAAACAAGGCGAGCGAGAACAATAGCTGGTAATCACTGAGTTACCAGGACAAGCTACACACTGAGAAACTGACTCAAGATGTGCTTTCATTATTAGCAATCAGAGAGAAAGTAGGGGGGGGGGGCAGCTCATGGAAAAGAAAGATCTCAAAACCGATGGCAAGATTTAACCATTTTAGTTTTTTTTTTTCCGTTTTTTTTAAACTTCATGATGTTTTGTTTTTGCTGTTACTTTAAAATCCATGCAATTATTCTACCAGAAAAAAAGCAGCTCTTGGAAAAGAAAGATCTCAAAACTGATGACAAGTTTTAACCCTTTTACCTACATTTGTAGGTTTTTTTCCAACTTCCAACAAATTGATGTTGTTTTGTTTTTCATGTTACTTTAAAATCCATGCAATTATTCTACCAGAAAAAAAAATAAAAATAGCTACCATTGCATCTAGTCCTCTTCTTCTTCTTCTTCTTCTTCTTCTTCTTCTTATTATTATTATTATTATTATTATTATTATTATTACACATCAATTACATTCAACAGTCCATACCAGTTCAGTTAAAGATCTTTCTCAGCACCAAACCATAACTTCATTAGCATGCATATAAGTGCTCATTGTGTTGTTCTGATCGACTTGAGAACACACACATATATATACACAGAATATATGTGTGTGTGTGTGTGTGTGTGTGTGTGTGTGTGTGTGTGTGTGTGTGTGTGTGTGTGTGTAATATACAGTACAAGTAACATGACGCGTTAGAGAAAAGTGCGCAAAAAAAAAGAAAAACAATGCGCTCGCGCTAAAATACAAATAAAAGTTGCGCACACGAAAACGGGTGGTAAAAAAAACAACAACTGCACTATTTTGTGTCTGCGTGTTTTGTGCGTGTTGTTTAACACGCGCGGTTACATTCACGTTACCTGGAGGGCTGTCAGGAGGAAGAGCAGAAACGAGCCCCGGCCTAAGCTTAGCTCCATGGAGACACTTTTTTTTCTCCTGCTTTATTTCTTTCTCTGTCCGCTTGGATCCCGTGGTTAAAATCCCGCTCGGCGTGTTTTAGAGGAGCAATAAAAACGTTCCGGTTAATGCGCAAGCGGCAGCGGCGTGAAGCTCTCGTTCCGCCCGTGTATCCGCTCTGAGCGCCGCGCTGGTACTGAGGCTGCGACTCACTCCGTTACGGAGAGAGAGAGAGAGAGAGAGAGAGAGAGAGAGAGAGAGAGTGAGAGCACACACACACACACACACACACACACACACACACACACACACACACACACACACACACACACACACACACACACATCCATCCAGGATAATCTCTCAAACACGCCCCCTACCGGCAGCTCAGCTTTTTTCCTTCTAAATACTTCTCTCTTCTTCTTCTTCTTCTTCTTCTTCTTCTTCTTCTTCTTCTTCTTCTTCTTCTTCTTCTTTTTTTAATTATTATTATTATTATTATTATTATTATTATTATTCGTCTTCTTCTTCTTTTCCTTCTCACTCTTCTTATTATTATTATTCGTCTTCTTCTTCTTATTATTATTATTATTATTATTTTTATTCGTCGTCGTCTTCTTCTTCTTCATCTTTTTCTTTTTCATATTCTTCTCACTCTTCATCTTCTTCTTTTTCTTCTTTTTCTCACTCTTCTTAATCTTGATAATCATCATCATCATCATCTTCTTCTTCTTCTTCTTCTTCTTCTTCTTCTTCTTCTTCTTCTTTTTCTCACTCTTCTTCATCATCATCATCATCTTCTTCTTCTTCTTCTTCTTCTTCTCACTCATCTTCAGAGTAACTAAAGGAACTCATCATTTTCTTCTCACTTCAGTCACTTCGTCTTTTTCATCTCTTCTCATTTCGCATTCCTCATTTCTCATTTTCAAATCCTATCATTTTAACCTGCTTCCTTTCTTCTTGGGTAAATCCTTTCTCATTCCACATTCTTTTATTTCTTTAGGTCTTTAGAAGCCACACATTGAATGCATGGATGCTATAAAGCCAAGAGCATTAAAAAAAATTGTCACTAAAGGTCCAGTTACTAAAAATATATATAAAAAACTAAAAAAAAAAAAATAATAAAATAAATCAGTCACAGTTTGCTCGTTTAATAAAACCGTTAGAAAGGGAACACAAGTCACGTAACTGCTTTTGACTACAGATATGAACTTGATAGTCTGTATTTCAGAAACTGGGATTTCAGTTCATACTGGAACAAATATACACACACAAAAAAAAAAAACCTACCAGTTTGCATCATTTCGGCTGAGCAGAAAAGCTACTCAGATCACAAAATTCTCTTCTTCTTCTTTTTCTACTCCTTCTTCTTCTTCTTAGTCTTCCTCTTTTCTTCTTCTTCTTCTTGTTCTTCTTCTTCTCCTACAAGAAAGTTGTGTCTGACTCATAATAAAGGAACTCATCCTTCTCTTAAAATTATGTCGGAGAAGCAACTGAATGGTGACTGAATCATTTTATGCTTCATAGTTTTATTTTATTTAACTCAAATTAAGTGCCTTTAAAAAAGGGACGGGATTCTTTGTCTAGATACAGACTCTGAACAGATGAGACATCAGTATGGAATTTGACAATAATTTAGAAAATAAACACACACACACACACACACACACACACACACACACACACACACACACACACACACACACACACACACACACTTCTCTGCTCGACCGTTCGTCTATTTTGATCACGAAAAAAATTTGGTCTGAAAACACTGTTTATTCCGATCTACAATCTCTAGCCGTGTGTCGCTAGGCTAAAATTTATTTCAGCTAAAACGTCTGACTTGAAGAACGACTGCTGATACACTCGCCATGTTGCTTCACGTTTATCTGCTGTTCTAGACCTCTTTCTGACTGAGAAACTACTTTTATATATTATTTATGTGTTTCTTCTTTTAAGTTCTCCATCGCAGGGACGACTAAAGATCCGTTTGAAAGTGAGTGAATTTTATTTTAACGTACGCACTGAATGTGAATGCTAACTGAGAATACTATCATGGATCAATGTTTACACCTTATACACCTATACACTTCTCTTGTTTACCGTACACACGTCTTTGTTGAACAATATGTAATTTACGTTATTTGCGTCGTCTGCGTTTCCTGGTTAAATTTCGCCTGAGTCAAATGTGTTTGTAATGTGTGAGTGACATATGATAATAATCTCGAATCCTGAATCTGAATTTGACCTCTCAAACATGTTTTCGGGAAAAAAAAATAATAAATTTGCTCCTGTTTTTGTTGCGTCTATGTTCAGTGTTATGTTATGTCTATGCGTACAGTGTTGGTTAATATGAAGCTTATATGAAAGTAGACACTCAGGACTTTAACATCTTGTAGTTTTTATACAGTACTTGTGTTTTTATCTAGCCTAGGGGGAAAACAATACCAAAGTTTCATCGATGAAATCATTCATTTGTTTATACCGATTGAAAATGTCCCATAAAAGATTTCCCATAAGTCAGCAGTGTACTGGTGATCTTGCTAGAGCTGCTTTCACAGCTGTAGAAAATGACTCCATGACTCCTCCGTTCAGTCTGCATCGTTCTCTCATCACTTCCCAATACTTCACTGGACGTGTCACTGGATATAACAGCTGAATTATAAGAGCTGGCGCTCCTACTCGTAAGTCGCTCAAAAGCTCCTAGTTACATAATTCCACTTGACTACAGTATATGCAGTTACAGAAAGTCAATTATTTATAATCACGCTCTCTGGTGTCACCCAGGTGAGGATGGCTTTTCCTTTTTGGGTCTGCCTTGCTTATTAGGAATAAATAAACATTTCTATTTTAAACGTTATCATTTTTATAATTCTGTAAAGCCGCTTTGAGACAATGTTCAAAGTGCTATACAAATAAAACTGAATGACTGATATCTAAAAAATAGTGACTGAAGCACAATTCACTTTATTTTTCCAAACTTTGGTCAAATCTGATTTACTCGTAGTGTTGGGTTCGACAACACCTTAACCCGAGACAAAGTCAAAGTCTAAACCAAGACCAATCGATTCAGTTCAATTCAATTCAATTCAATTCAATGTATTTGTATAGCTGTTTTAACAATGGACATTGTCACAAACAGTGATGGGCAGTAACGCAGTTACTTTTGACAGTAACTGATACTCTATTGTGTTACTTTTTAAATAAAGTAGCCTAGTGTAGCCTACAGCTTAACCTGTTTAAAGCAGTGACACATTGTAGAATTGGTGGATGCCAACCACTGTAAACAAGAAGATGCCGCACTGTGGGCGTGTTTCCATGTATACTGTATATCTATGTGTGCGGCAGTAATGGCGAGTCAAGGCGAGACCAAGACGAGTTTCTCTAAGTGGAAATACGCTCATTATTTCACTTTAGTTAAGAATAAAGACAAAAACCTTTTAGTAAAATGTAAGCTGTCGCTTTCTGGCTCGAAGTTCCTATCCATTAATGGGAACATTAAAGAACGTTCTTTAAAAAAGTAACTAAAAAAGTTACTTTTAACAGTAACGCGTGTAAGTAATCAACAAAGTAATTGAGTTATTTTTTTGAATGAAGTAACTAGTAACTGTAACTAGTTACTATTTCTTAGTAACTAGTACAACACTGGTCACAAAGAAGCTTTACAGAAAAAAAAATGTACAGAATATTTTGAAAATTAAAATTAAGTTACTTTTTAACATCTTTAACATTGATTACTAATGAGCAATGCTGAGGCAACAGGGGCAAGGAAAAACTCCCTGAGATGATATGAGGAAGGAATTTTGAGAGGAACCAGACCCAGAAGGGAACCTCTTCCTTATTTGGGTGACACTGGATAGGAAATAATGTAAATAGTAGACCATCCTCTTGAAAATCTGAGTCGAGACTAAGACCACTGGCGATGAAATCTAAGTCAAGACCAAGACCATTGCCAGTGGGACCTGAGTCAAATCCAAAGCCATCGCCAATAGAATCTGAGTCCAACGTAGACCAGACCAACACCGCTCATGGCACGAACCCATATCAGGACACAGATGAGTTCATTTCCTGGTGTTATTATCATCGAAAACTTCTATGATATATTTCCTGAATGAAATTCTACTAAAATGTCCTTTCTACATTGTTATTATGGTTTTGTACAGTAAGTATGCAGGACACACATAGGAGCTTTTAAAAAAGCATCTTCGAGCCAATGATGCGGTGTTGCAATCCTAATTTATATCACTGAATTAGACTTTAGGGAGCATGTGAGTCATTTTTAGGTGATAAGGGTAATCTCCACATACAGAGATATAAACATACAATTTGTACTCTGATGAGAACATTACAACATGCTTAGCTCAAGGAAATGAGCTGCAGTTTTGGAAGGTGTCAAAAATATTTAAAGCCTGAAATAAGACTGAGTAAAAGTCTCACCCGAGTGTAAGACCAAGACCAAGAAAATGATTTGTGGTGTCAAGGTTGGTGTCAGTGCTGGGTGCTACTGTAGCTCTCATGTATGGTTGGAGTGTGTGTGTGTGTGTGTGTGTGTGTGTGTGTGTGTGTGTGTGTGTGTGTGTGTGTTTGTGTTTCAGCTGAATTTTAACAACAATTTAAACAACCTAAAAAGCACTCTATTCTAAACATTTCCAGTATCTTATTACCTATTTCTATCTTATTTAGTATTTTATTATCTTTTCATGTGACAACAGTGAAAAAAATGACACTTTGATAAATGTAAAGTGAGTGTGCAGCTTGTAAAACAGTGCAGTTCCCTCAAAATAAATTAACACAGCTATTAATGTCTAAACCGCTGGCCACAAAAGTGAGTACACCCCTATGTAAAAATGTGTCCATATTTTGTGTGGCCGCCATTATTTTCCAGCACTGCCTTAACCCTCTTGAGCTTGAAGTTCACCAGAGCATCACAGGTTGCCACTGGAGTCCCCTTTCACTCCTCCATGAGGACATCACGGAGCTGGTGGATGTTAGAGACCTTGCACTCCTCCACCTTCCACTTGAGGATGCCCCACAGATGCTCAATAGGGTTTACGTCTCCAGACATGCTTGGCCAGGCCATTACCATTACCTTTACCTTCTTTAGCAAGGCAGTGGTCATCTTGGAGGTGTGTTTGGGGTTGTTATCATGTTGGAATACTGCCCTGCGTCTCAGTCCCTTAAAGGAGGGGATCATGCTCTGCCTCAGTATGTCACAGTACATGTTGGCATTCATGGTTCCCTCAATGAACTGTAGCTCCCCAGTGCCGGCAGCACTCATGCAGCCCCAGACCATGACACTCCCATCACCATGCTTGACTGTAGGCAAGACGGTTTTGTTTTGTTTTTTCGGTGTCCTGTGACATCGCCCCGGACCTGTCCGGTGGGGGGCGTCGCTTCACATTTTGTTTCCGTGGAGGACGTCGCTCCACTTCCTGTCCGCGGAGGGTGTTGCAGGCCCGTGTTTGGTCCCTTTGGATTTGTTCTGATTGGTGGAGGATCCCTGGGATTCCTGGGTTTTGAGAGGTGGGACTGGTCACGGTGCATCTGGGGTAGCGCTCGGCCCCCCTGCTCGGCTTTGGACATCTCTTGGCCCTTTAGCTTGGCTGTGGATGTCGCTCGGCCCTTCAGCTCGGCTGTGGACGTCGCTCGGCCCTTCAGCTCGGCTGTGGACGTCGCTCGGCCCTCTCTGGCTGCGCCGCCGTGTGCCTTGCTCCCCCCACCTGCCTTCATCGTGGTCCTTGCTATCCCCACCTGCCTTCGCCATGGTCCTTGCTCCCCCCTACTACCTCGCCGTGTGCCTCACCCACCCTCCTGGACCTTGTCAGGATTTGGCACTTCGGGAGCCGCGCCTCGGGGAGGGGGTACTGTGAGGACTCAGCCCAGACCTTGGCCACGTGCATTTGTTTGTGTTCTGCGTTCACATGTCTGCCTCACTCTTGTCTCTTCCTGCATGCTTCTGCACACTTGTTCCTCATGTTTCTGATTGTCTTGTCTATTTATTTCAGCCGCGTTGACTTGTGCAGCGCAGAATCTACTGTTGTCTTGTCCTGTCTTTAGTCCGTGTGCTGTTTAGTGTTCTTTTGTTATTAAACCCTGTTTATTTCACCATCCTGCATTTGGGTCTGATTTGTCCCACGTTCATGACAGTTTACAAGCTTTATTGTGCATTATCTTTAAAAGAGGCTTCCTTCTAGGATGACAGCCATGCAGAACAATTTGATGCAGTGTGCGGCGTATGGTCTGAGCACTGACAGGCTGACCCCCAGCCCTTCAAACTCTGCAGCAATGCTGGCAGCATTCATACGTCTATTTCCCAAACACAACCTCTGAATATGACGCTGACCACATGCACTCAACTTCTTCGGTGGACCACGGCGAGAAGCTGTCCTGTTAAGCTGCTGTATGGTTTTGGCCACCATGCTGCAGTTCAGTTTCTTGGCAATCTTCATATTCTGTAGCCTACACCATCTTTATGTAGAGCAACAATTCCTTTATTTCAGATCACAAAAGAATTGCATAGCAAAGTGTCATTTCTTCAGTTTTGTCATTGAAAAGATATAATAAAATATTAACAAAAAATGTGAGGGGTGTACTTACTTCTGTGAGATACTGTAGAATAGAAGTACAGCAAGTAGAGTAGTATCTCTTCATATGTGTAGAATGAACAGGGTTTAGTGTCAACATGTAATTCGTAAAAACACAAATCACTGGTGATGGGTCTTTATCATGTACTAGAGGCTTCACAAAGCATAGACTTGGACACAGTTACCAAGACAGAAGAAACCACACGCACATGTTATATATATCTGGTGATCATAATATTTGTTATTACATAATTTTTACACCATCACTAAAACACATCAGATGTGACTTTCTTCATTTTGGCTTGTATTCTGCTTTTCAGCTTTTTTTTTTTCCCTCAGAAAGCTCTTTGTTAAAGTGTCTGGTTATTTGTTCAGTGTGGAAATTTAGTGCAGGTTTATGTATATATTTAAAAAAAAAGCATTATTTAAAATCGACTTGATTCGAATTGATTTCTATAACACTTTTAACAATGGACATTTTCACAAAGTAGTTTTACAGAAAATATATGGATTCAGGAGATAATAGAATAGGATAGAACGGGGCATAAAAGCTTTTATTATCGACCACATATACATTACAGCACAGTGGAATTCTTTTCTTCACATACCACAACTGAGGAGGTTGGGGTCAGAGTGCAGGGGCAGCTATGATACAGTGCCCCTAGAGCAGGGAGGGTTGAGGGCCTTGCTCAAGGGCCCAGAAGTGGCTGCTTGGTTGTGCTGGGCCTTGAACCCTGATCCTCCGAAAAACAACCCAGTTGAGCCACCAATACTTCTAATATTATAAATTATAAGTTCTACATTTCAATTGTACTCCCTATAATGAGGAAGCAGGAGGTAACGGTGGTGAAGAGAAACTCGCTGAGATGATATGAGGAAGAAACCTTGAGATGAACCAGACTGACAAGGGATAGATTAAAATAACTCAGACACCTTTTTAGTTGCTTTAATAAGTCTATAAGCTTGTCTCATTTTTGATATTAGAAAATATTGATTCAGTTATATGAATTTGTTTCATCTATCAAATTTTTCCATGAAAGTTTCAAAACAAACATTTCCCAGCGTCTCGCTGAAAGTATTTCACTTTTTTTTTTTTTTTTTTTGTAACTGCATGTTAACACGCTGTGTTCAAAAACATACGTACATAAAGTAGGCGAGGGTGAATCAGGGTTTGTTCAAATCTGCCCTTTTTATTCGTACAACTTTGATGAATAAGATCCTTTAGTACTGAGGACTGAGGGGGATTAACGCATGAGTAATTATGGCTTTATTAGTTTCGGAGGCTTTAGAATTTACACTGTACTTTAAAACGTTTCATTAAGCAGACCAGAGAAAAAGGAGACGCGGCCTGCTTATTCAAAAAGCTCTCCGTTTTAATCGATTCTCCGAACGAGAAGAAAAGTACTGTACATAATGCCTGTTTGAATATAAGTGTCAGAGTAATTAACATGTTCCATGAAGACATCGGGAGTCAAATATTATTCTTACATAATCGTTTGATTGTGTACAGCTGAAACAAGCGACATCTTCTTCTTCGTGACGTTGTGTGTGATTAATGGGAGTAAAAGATTTGCTTGGAGATGAGTTGATTTAAACCAAATTGAATTAGTTAGAATTGAATTAAAAACGGCTCAGCACTAATCGCTCGGTTCATCCTGACAAGGACGGTGTGATGTAATGGAGGTGGATAGATAGATAGATAGATAGATAGATAGATAGATAGATAGATAGATAGATAGATAGATAGATAGATAGATAGATAGATAGATAGATAGATAGATATTTTCCCACCTTTCATTTCCTGTGACTGTATTACGTATCGTTTTATTTACCATCGCTTGATTTTTTTGCTAATAGCAAAGCAGGGTCGGTTTTTCAAAACAAAAACAAAGTTTATATGTAAAAATGAACAGAAGTAAACTTATAAATGCTTCAGAAGAAAGGTCAAATGCACTGTTTTTTTTTTTGTTTGTTTTTTGTCTGCCCAAAAAAACACTCCATGAAACTCAGACGTGATGAGTGCAGGTGTTCAAATAAATAATGCTTGTTTTCTACAAGTAACTAAGTTCACAATTACATCATGAAGCCTGATTTATCAAGCGGCGATGCTCTCAGTTTTAACCTCTTTTCTCTGTGTGTGTGTTTCGAAATTAATAGGATGAAAAAGCACAGCTTGTCTGACTCACAGGAAGGCACGCAAAGCACACTCCTTATTTATTTATTTATTTATTTATTTATTTATTTATTTATTTATTTATTTATTTATTACTGACCATTACAAAATGCTGACACTTTATCCAACACCGTATCAATGAGGATGTGTTTTTTTTTGTGACCCCACAGTTCATTTTCTCAAACAATTCATTGTTATTGCTAGGTTTATGTTTAGTGCTATAGCAATTACATTTTTTTTAACATGTTTACTTTAATAACATTTCATAGAACAGTTCCAAATTTTCTCTCCAACAAAACAGAAGATGAGTCAATCCACAGGTCAATCAGGGATGATTTGAATTGTTCAATTTTACTAGTAATAATATCCCTAGAAGCCACGACCCATTTTTACAATCTCGCATACTCTTATCTGGACTTTATCCATCCATTATTTTTACTCACAGGATCGCGGAGAACCTGAAGATTATCCCAGGGGCCCGATTTCTCAGTCAACACCCTGGACAGAGTGCCACTTACTTATCTGTTCACACATTCTGGACATTTTAGAGATGCCAATCAGGCTACAATATAGGTCTTTGGACCAAGAAAGGTAACTGAAGTACCCATAATTATCCCCAGAAGCAAAGGGAGAACATGGAAACTCCATAAATGACAGAGGTTCGATTCGAACCCAAACTCTGATGGTTTAAGGCAAACATACTAACATCAGACAAGTTAGGAAGGAAAAAGCTGACCTGATTAGTTAAACTAGACCTGCAGCAAAGTGTCAAATGTAGCATCTATAAAAATAAATAAATTGTGTCATAATTAAAGCTCGTGGTATTTAGAGAAGTGATTTAATATGCTGATTTGTCCTACAGTTGTAGATTATATCAATAAATTAATTTCTTTCAGGATGTAAAAAAAAATGTGCGCCAGAGTGTATAGAAGGTTTGATTCAGAGTCAACTCAGAATCAGTTCAGTTGTTTTGGTCCAATCCCGGTTTCATCTTGTTAGGAATTTACATCGGATTGTCTGATGCTAATACGTCACCACATGCAACGATTTTTCGTACAGTTCTAGATGATCGATAAATCTTTCATTACTTTCAATTTTTAGGAATTGTGAGCCAGCAGTTACTATAGAGAGACTAACTAATGGTATTAGTATGAGGCAGGATTGATTCACTTTCTGCAGGATGATACAGAGTCGACTTGTGATTGAATCAGTTAATTTCGAACCTGACTAGGAATGCGTTTTATCTGACAGTATCATCATGATGAAAATTGTACCGTGTCAAGCATCGTCAATTGTTTTAGCAAGACTTGAACAGTCGATCTTGTTAATAATTCCCCGAGCCATACTGTGAGCGCTCGGCTGTAAATCTGAAATGATTTTCAACGATCTCTGAGTAGATGTTTTGGCTCGGTACCTGAGCATAGAGCTAGTCCAAAATAAATAAACCTCCTACTCACTTTCCATCACTCTAGCAGTTCCCAAGCCTGACTACACTCCTGACTGCATAGTGGACTGCGTCGATGTTCTTTTCTAATCCAGCACACCTGTTTCCATTTATTCATCATCATAAAACCCTTCATTGTGATCGATAGGTATGTTAGTGTTGGGGAAAAAAATGTATCCAGAGTGTGAGATTTACATGATTTTGGTTCCACTTTCCTGAGATAAATACACGTCTGGTTTTGCTTGATTATTCTTTCATTATTCCTTTCACAGTGCAGCGCTGAAAAAAAAAAAAAACACGGCTAAATATATCCTGTAACTGCTGCTTTATTCTAACAGGAATAAAAATAAGCTGCACCGTGCAAAGGGAAGGCTAAGGTTTATTTTCTTCTGAGTTGTAATCAGGCTCTAGAGATCGCACATGCCTTTTTGTCTCATGTTGTATTGTTGCAAGAGAGATTTTTCTCCCTCTAGATATAATCGATGTAAATTTACCTTTAAATTTTATACATTAACTATGTTCCTCTATATTTTTACCTTAACACGGGTCCCCCCCTTTTTTTTCTGAGAGCACTGGGTGGCAAATCTGTTCGATAAAACACACAACCGCAGCAGAGGAAATACAAATGGGGAAATTTTTCACTCAATTCACACATAAAAAACAAATTCTCTGCAATAAGCTAAATCCCATCTTCAGTCAGTGTGAAGTTACTTTAATTTACTTTACTTTATGACTAATTAGCTACTTTCTCTAAGCAACACGGTGAAACATGTTACTCAGCAAATGTTGTTGTAAATGTTAGCTAGCATGAGAATAATAATAACCCTGACAATACAAAACCAACTGGATGCTAATAGCTAGCTGTTAGTTTTCACAAAGAAAACTAGCTTGATAAAAACAAAGAACATCTAGCTGGAGATACAGTACAGTGCTAAGGCTAACTCGCAACAGCTTTAAATGTTAACTAGCATGATAATAATAAAATCCTTGGCATTTGGCTAAACCAGCTGAATGCTAATAGCTAGCTGAAAGAAAGCAAACTAGCTTGTGTGAAACAAAGCACACAAAGTAGCAGCAGATACAGTAATGAAAAGAATGTAAAATGATACAAATCATGCTTTAAATCGTAGCAATAACACTACACGTAGCATTCTTTGCTCACTAGCTAGAGGTTATGGCTATTATAGAAAAACTATTACCTTCTTACTGCGTTCACAATTTTTCACAGTGTGAACTACAGTCAGTGAAATTTACTTTACTTCATTGAACTTTCTGTAGGTATTTAGAGATTTCATTCCAGGTGTCATTGCAGTTTAGTGCATTGGCTGTTTGCCTCACACCTCTGGGGTTGGGGAGTTGAGTCCCACTTCTGCCCTGTGAGCGCTGAGAATTCATGTGCTTCTGTGCTTTTTGGGTTTCCTCTGGGTACACTGGTTTCCTCCCCAGTCCAAACACATGCACTAAATTGAGAGTGCATGTGATTGTTGCCTGTGATGAATCGTCACCCCATCCAGAGTGTCTCTTGTCTCCTGTCTCATGTCTCCTGCCACAGAGTCCCCTGGCATTGACTCCAAGACTCCATGTGACTCTGTGTAAGATAAGTTGTACAGTAAATGCATGGATGGATGCAACGTTAGCATAATAAAGCGAATTTTTAGGATTTTAAAGATGAACATTTAGTGTGAGGAAATCACACTTAACTAGCAAAGATTTTGACTTTTTTTTGTTAAAAACTTACTTTTTTACTTACCCAAAAACAACAGACTAGATACAGTATGTCATAGGAACAAAACAAACTAAGAAAATGAGTTTGTTTGTTTTTCCACCCACAGATAGATATTATTTTAGATATTCTGGAAGGAAAGTACATCATTAGTATGTAGCCAGTGACATCTAGCCTTTGCTGAATCACTGGTTTACTCTATAAATGTCAGCCTCAATGTGACAGGAAACAATTAGACGGATTCATGAAACAATAGAGTCGTGTAAGTCGTGACCTGGCTGTGACCTCACAGAGACGTGAACGGAACAGACAACAGAAACGACAAAGACACAAACACTCGACCGAGTCGAGCGGAACAGAACGTCCATTGAATTAAAATGAGCCTAATAGTACAGGAGAAAAAAAAAGGATGAAGGAGGAAAAGAGTTTTAGAGATTTTTTACTTGTTTTTAGTCGACTTTTGTTGAGAAAAAAACCTCCCCAGTTAATTTAGAGGAGATCTGAAGCTCACTCTGTACGATGGCAGAGCTCCAAGACTGTCATTAGGAAGGTTCATCTCACAGAGAAGTGATTTGTTAGACTAGAAAAAGCTTTAGTTAGTTTTTTTTATTAAGACCATTCTTTTTTAATTAAGTCAACTAAAATAAAACCAGCTATGTCATGAGAACAAAAGTAATAACACCCGCTAATAGGAGTTCATGTGTGTATGTGGTAGCTGCGATGGCTGAACTGCATTACTGGAAAATATAGTCAATGTGTATTTATTATAAGGTGAGTTCAAATTTTGTGAGCACAAGTAAATAAATAAATAAATAAATAAATAAATACACCAGTACAAAAAAAAAAGTAAAATGAAATTCTCAGACAGAGGAAAATTTTAAAAAGAAATTGCACCATAACAAAACATATGCAATCCTAATTAGTTCAGTTTGTAATCCAAAAAACAGCTGTCAAAATGTCGTATACTACAGATGAATGAGTTTATTTATAAAAAAGATAACTGAAAACGAATAAATCAATGAATTAAAATAATAATAAATAAAAATAAGTTTTTGCTATTTTTTATTATTTGAACTTCTGTTCGTTTTATTTCTTAAATATATATATATATATATATATGGTAGCTGCGATGGCTGAACTGCATTACTGGAAAATATAGTCAATGTGTATTTATTATAAGGTGAGTTCAAATTTTGTGAGCACAAGTAATATATATATATTACAAGTAATATATATATATATAACGTTTTTTAATCTTTATCATTTATAACAATTTGTCATACAAAAACATGTATTTATGCAAATGAGGCTTGTAATTAAATATACATACAGTACATCTGCATACAACACATTAGATGCTCTCAAAAACTTCTTAGTCCATTAGAGTTGATCAGTTCTGTGCAATAAAAATAAAAAAGTTGGCATGAATTATTTTCTTCAGTTCGAAAACGTTTACAGCGACGTTTACCTGTCGATGCCACTGATGCACCAGTAAAATTGTACAAGGACAAAACAATAAAAAATTTTGTTTAACAAAAAAGATTGTTATGCTTGTTTTATTACGCTTTTACTAGAATTTACTAGAATTCCAATGTAGTAAATAATGCTTTCGAGTCATGCGTGGGGTCATGAAGGGATGATAGTCAGATCAATCAGCAGCAAAATTATTGGCACCCCAACTATTCGTTCTTATCGACGCCTCTGTTCCGTGATTAAAAATATTTTTGCTGCCTCAAATTCTTGCTCTTTATAACAAATTACTCCTTTCATGCTCATTTCCGAAAGGAAGCCCACTGCCACCTATTCACTCATGTAAATATCCTCCATTTTGCATTTCCAGATCTTTCATCTGCTTCTTCAAGCACAACAGAATTTACATTTCCATGGAAAAGTTTTGCATCAAGCCTGGAGCCACAATCCACAAGGCTTTGTATTTTCTCAGTCTCTAACTCTCCTGATTTTGCTCGTTATTATCAAAGCCTGCACGATTTGAACCAGATGTAGAGTCTAAATGACACATGCTAATTACAGATGTCCAATAACCACACATTGTAAAGCCTGGCTCATCCACCTGCATCCGAGAGGGAAATCATGCCATTACCGAAAGATAGCTTACTCATCACGCTCTGAGGGGGGGGTGTAAGTGGATACCACACTATATGTTTTGCATAAATGAAACCCATGGCCTTTCCAAAACAAAGATGGTGAGCTTTAAAATGTCAATTATTAAGCATTACATAGAAGCCTGACATAATCAGATAAGCGCTGATAGAAAAACAGAGGAAGCTGGATGCAGTGACTCAGCACCCGCCCAAAAGGAGCCAAACACTGGCTGACACATCACAGCAGGGAGGAAGAGAGAGAGAGAGAGATAGAGAGAGAGAGAGAGAGAGAGAGAGAGAGAGAGAGAGCAAAGGAGAAGGGGAGAGAGACAGAGTGAGATAAACAGACAGAGCAAGAGACAGAGAGATATACAGAGAGAGAGAGAGAGAGAGAGAGAGAGAGAGAGAGAGAGAGAGAGAGAGAGTATGTGTGACAAGCAGACAGACAGACGATCAGGTGGAAAGAGAGACAGGCAGAAAGACAGACAGATCAAGAGACAGAGATATATACAGAGAGAGAGAAAGAGAGAGAGAGAGAGAGAGAGAGAGAGAGAGAGAGAGAGAGAGAGAGAGAGGAAGACAGACAGACAGATGATCATGTGGAAAGAGAGACAGACTGACAGAGTGAGATAAACAGAGCAAGAGAAATAGACAGAGAGAGAGAGAGAGAATCTATCTATCTATCTATCTATCTATCTATCTATCTATCTATCTATCTATCTATCTATCTATCTATCTATCTATCTATCTATATCTCATTTTCTTTGTCTAACAGTGTTTACCTTATATCCATCTCGCTCCCTCTTTCTCTCGCTCATTCTCTCCAACTCACGTACGAAATCAGCCAAGCAAAAGAAATTCAGTCTGTAATCAGATAGCAGCCGGAAAAGATGTCGGAGGAAAAAAGATTTGCCCGACAAAACATTTCCTTACATGTTCACCTGCATGTGGTACATTAGATAGTTCTTCTCCAAAAAGTCCAGTGACAAAAGAATTAGTTGTTTATCGTTTGTTCAATCAGATAAAAAAAAATAATAAATAAAACTGACAGCAATTTTCAGCATAAAATCTTACTGGATCCATCAGAATGCTTGTATTTTTAGACAGGAAGGAAAGCTGTATTATTTATTTATTTATTTATTCATTTGTTTGTTTGTTTGTTTGTTTGTTTGTTTGTTTGTTTATTTATTTGTTTATTTATTTATTATTCAGATCCATTTTTTCACACCGAAGAAGGCTCAAGAAGGGGGTATAAACTTATAAGCAGGGTGATGGGTGTTTGTTAATTGTACATATTGTACACACATATTGCGCTGACTATATGTATGAGCAAATTGCACATTTTTGTTTGCTCCTAAGAATTTCACTCACCAAGGCACATGTGCTGTGGTGATGTGACAATAAAAGTGACTTGACTTGACTTGACTTATTTTGTCTAATAGGAAACATGTAAAGCTTCATAAGGGCAGTACTAAATGATAGAAAATAAGATATTTTCTACCGCTTATCTGAACTTCTCGGGTCACGGGGAGCCTGTGCCTATCTCAGGCATCATCGGGCATCGAGGCAGGTTACACCCTGGACGGAGTGCCAACCCATCACAGGGCACACACACCCTCTCATTCACTCACACACTACGGACAATTTTCCAGAGATGCCAACCTACCATGCATGTCTTTGGACCGGGGGAGGAAACCGAAGTACCCGGAGGAAACCCCCGAGGCACGGGGAGAACATGCAAACTCCACACACACAAGGCGGAGGCGGGAATCGAACCCCCAACCCTGGAGGTGTGAGGCGAATGTGCTAACCACTAAGCCACCGTGCTCAAAAGTTTCTCTCTTAATATAGACTCTTAATATATGGTGTTGCCTTCTTGAGCCTTCAGTGAGTCAGTGAAAGTTTGCAATTTTTGTAGAAGTTTAATAGTCGACGAGTCCTTCAGTGCAGAGTATTCAGTGTTCAGTGTCTATACATATATATCACATTGCATAGCCAATGTTAGAAAAGAGTCAGATCATGCAGAATGTTCTGGAAAAGCAATGAACGTGCAGGAAGACCCGTGGACATTTTAACTGCTCAGGACAAACAAAGTTCCATAAAAAAAACTCTCATGAATCATAAAACACTCGCTGATCATCCAGTTAAGAATCGAGCGTGTGTGAACGTTTGAACTGGTTCATTTGTGTAAATTCGGTTATCGTTGTGTCTTTTGGACTAGATGTAAACATCTGTTAGGTGAAACAGTTTGATATATTATTACTACACTTTTAGAGAATTCATGTTATAGATGCATTTGATCCAAATGTTTGATTGACACAACCAGAGTTTCTGACATTATATCTTTTCCAATTTTCTTTCTAGAATTCACTTGTAGCAGCATTGTAACAGGTTTTCTCAGACCACCACAACATGATGAAGCACACAAATCCCCAGTGACTACCAGAACACTGCCATGCTCCCTGAAGCTAAAGGTCACTCTCTGACTCGATCTCGTTTTATCTCATTGTTTCACGTCTCTTTCGGTCTTTTCCTAGAAAGAGATGCCACCTGAAAAGACTTTCTGGCTCAATAGGTCGAGAGGAACACAAATGAAATGTGGCCTTTAAATACGACTAATACAGCCTCTAGCTCATGCATTGTTCTTGTTAAATGGGTATTAGTTAGCATTAGACAGTCAGTACAAATGTAAATTTGCTAGCCATTAGCATAGCAGTGGTATGCGTTGAATGTGTGTGTGTGTGGTAGCTGCATATTCACAGTCTGACTTCACTCCCCGAGGACTCATTAATCACAATGGAGACGCCTTGCTGTTGTGCATCTGTCGTGCAACTGATCTCCAACAAGCTGTTGGCAGAGTTAACATCCCTCCCGCTTAGGTCGTCCTTTCTCCATATCCTCTCTGAGACTATCATTTGGATTGGTTCCTATGTTCAGGGCCACCACTTGAGCACTCAAGCCATGTCTATAGTTGTTTTTGCCCTTGACCTGGAAAGACACAGCTTTCACTCAAAAAATAAATGACATCCATTCACAAGGTCTTAAGCGTCTCACTGGATGAGATGATCATGTGAATTTCACAACTTCTGTTGATGTCAGATTATGTGATGAAGATCCTCTATACATAGACCTGTGACAAAAGTATATATATATATATATATATATATATATATATATATATATATATATATATATATATATATATATATATAGAGAGAGAGAGAGAGAGAGAGAGAGAGAGAGAGAGATAGAGAGAGAGAGAGAGAGAGAGAGAAAGAGAACAAGAGAGACAGATTTATGGACAAATGGTCAAATGGCTAGAGAGAGAGATGTGTGGATAGATGGATGGATGGATAGGATAGATAGATAGATAGATAGATAGATAGATAGATAGATAGATAGATAGATAGATAGATAGATAGATAGATAGATAGATAGATAGATAGATAGATGTTCGAATGGATGGAGAGAGAGAGACAGGTGATCCACATTTTGCAGATTCTGAAAGGTATATAAATACAGTGGTGCGAAAAAGTGTTGGCCCCCTTCCTGATTTATTATTTTTTTGCACGTTTGTGACACTTTAATGTTTCAGATCATCAAACAAATATAAATATTAGTCAAAGATGTCACAAGTAAACACAACATGCAGTTTTTAAATGAAGGTTTTTATTATTAAGGGAAAACAAAATCCAGACCTACATGGCCCTCCTGTTAAAACATAACTTAACTGTGGTCTGGAAAAGGTTATAAAGCCATTTATAAAGCTTTGGGACTCTAGTGAATCACAATGAGAGCCATTATCCACAAATGGTGAAAACATGGAACAGTGGGGAACCTTCCCAGGAGTGACTGGCCGACCAAAATTACCCCACGAGCTCAGCGACAGCTCATCCAAGAAGTCACAAAAGACCCCACAATAACATCCAAAGAACTGCAGGCCTCATTTGCCTCAGTTAAGGTCAGTGTTCATGACCACCATAAGACAGAGACTGGGCAAAAATGGCCTGCATGGCCAGTTCCAAGATGAAAACCGCTGCTGAGCAAAAAGAACATAAAGGCTCGTCTCAGATTTGCCAAAAAACATCTTGATGATCCCCAAGACTTTTTGGAAAATACTCTGTTGACTGACGAGACGAAAGTTTAACTTTTTGGAAGGTGTGTGTCCCATTACATCTGGCATAAAAGTAACACCGCATTTCAGAAAAAGAACATCATACCAACAGTAAAATATGGTGGTGGCAGTGTGATGTTCTGGGGCTGTTTTGCTGCTTCCGGACCTGGAAGACTGAATTCTGCTGTCTACCAAAAATCTTGAAGGACAGTGTGCGGCCATCTGTTCGTGACCTCAAGCTGAAGAGAACTCCAGCAAGTCCACCTCTGAATGGCTGAAGAAAAACAAAATGAAGGTTTTGGAGTGGCCGAGACAAAGTCCTGACCTGTATCCTATTGAAGGTGGTTCATACTCGAAAACCCTTCAATGTGGCTGAATTTTAACAATTCTGCAAAGATGAGTGGACCAAAATTCCTCTACAGCGCTGAAACAGACTCATTGCAAGTGATCACAAACGCTTGATTGCAGTTCTTGCTTCTAATGGTGGACTAACCAGTTATTAGGTTTAGGTGGGAAAGCACTTTTTCACACAGGACTATGTAGGCTTGGATTTTGTTTTCCCTTAATAATAAAAAGTACGAATAAATAAATAAATAAACAAATAAACAAACAAATAAATAAATAAATAAACAAACAGAAAGGGGGCCAACACTTTTTCACACCACTGTTACCCGATGACCCCAGCTGACATACAGTAGCTGTAATATACTCACATTATGTCATAAAGCATCACATACCTCCAGATGAAATCATTACGTTACTTTACATAACATCTAACTACGCAATAAAATCACTTTGAAGTACATAGAGCTGAAGAGCAAAGCAGGACATGAGTTTAACGCTACAGAATGTCTCCCGTGCCTTTATGGAGTCCTCAGAGCTCTGCTGATGCATGTGTCAGTGTTCAGTTGAGAATCCACCTGAGCACGTACATCCGAAACATCACCGAGATCAAACGAACGGAGGTGAAGGTATCGTCTGCGCTGGTCCACTCTCTTTAAAGTAGCGTTTCAGATTAAAACCTCTTCATCAGACACAAACGGTGCTTCAGTCATTTTTTTTCAAGCTGTTACCTCATCGTGTAGTCGTTTCACAGCATCCTGCAAAAAAGAGAGATAACGACGCAACAGAGATGCTTTTTATCTTCTCGCCTATTTCCATAGACGAGTCAGGACTCACTCATGGCTTTCCATGACACATTACATTTGTTTTTCCTTCTGTTGATAACTTTACATATAATGAACTAGCCTTCAAATTTGAGCTAATGGGTTTGATAGCACCAATTATTTTGAAGATGTTTCCCCTAGAATGCGAGGTTAAAACAGTTTATTTATAAAATACAAATTCCCTGAGTGTCTACTTTCATATGAGCCATTAACCACAACTGAGTGTTTAGTATGATATGACAAAGGAACTCAACACTGAACACGGTCATGATGGCATGACGGAGCAGAGAAAGGGCTATCCGGTCTCGAGGTACACTCTGCAGTACCCTGTTGTGGATCCTTACTTCTACAAGACAGGACTGCTTGTTCCTAGACTTGGGATGTACACGGGAGACACGTGCCTGTTTTTTTGCCTCTGGCAGTCATGGTCTCGGCTCACGAGAGACGCTGGAGTGTGAGAGCGAGCAAGCGAGTGTGAGACGTCTGTGTGCATTTCAAAGGCGCACAGCGAGAGACTTCAATGGCTCAGCTCCAGTGTCAGGTTTCATCTACACTGCTGGTTTATCAGGATCCAAAAGCAGACATTACACTGATATCTTTAAAGACTTGTTTTTTTGACTATTCAGTTATTGTTTTTGACTTTGGGTGGACTAGTAATATTTATGATTGCTAAGAGCATATTTCATTTATAAAAGTCAGCACTTAGGATGTTATGTAGGGGATAATTCACAACATGGTGCTCGGTTTGTTATTTTCATATAAAAGCACATCATATAATGTTTCTTTCTCTCATATTTGAAAAAAACAACAATCGATAATTACATACGTTTAGCGAGCAAAATACTTTTTATCCATTTTACATTTAATGTAAAAGAGCTATAAAAAATAAGAAATGTTAAATACGTCTCATTACGGAAAATGTCACTCCGTCCAGGGTGTATCCTGCCTTGATGCCCGATGACGCCTGAGATAGGCACAGGCTCCCCGTGACCCGAGAAGTTCGGATAAAGCGGTAGAAAATGAATGAATGAATGAATGAATGAATGAATACGGAAAATGTCACCGTATCAATTATTATATTTTTCTTCGTTAGATCAAAATACATTTGAAGTATTCAAGTATGAGTTGTTATTATAGACACGATAAGGTGTGAGGACAAGATCAGTCTTTCCAGGATTTTCTAATCAAAGAAATTTAAGCAAATTCAAACAAACGTGCGTTGAACATGAGTACAGTTATCATAATAAGTCATTACATATGTGTCCTCGCTCTTAGCACTTTAAAAGAAGAACCATGTACTTGCGATGCTAACCATTAAAAAGGTTTTTCAGCAAAAAAATAAAAAGCAAACAAATAAATAAAATGTTGCAGCAAGTTGCATCAAAAATAAAATAAAACTAAATAAAAAAAGCCGCTGCAAAATCATTTAGGGCAGCAAAAATCACACACACACACACACACAAAAAAACCTCATAAAGAGACTGATTAAGATAAATGTAGAATTTTAGAGTATTAAAGACTGAGCTAGCTGCTGTTATTGAAAGTGAATAATAAGAATAAGAATAATAAGAATAAGAATAATTAAAAGCTCTCTGGCACAAACCATTATGATCGTGGTTGTAGCTGAATAAGCATATGATTACATTAAAGCAAATATAAGAAAAGAAAACACACCACTTATAGCTGCTCATAAGGCTAACATAGGACTTATATTATATATTGTATTTGTTTGTGTCATCCATCTGTTTCTACGTTTAGACAACACGAAGGCCGCATCGTGCGGGGTTTGTCACACAAAACCAGGCGGCCTCTCGTAAGAATACTTTATTCTCCTTGAGTTATTACCTCAGAAACCGTCGTCTAATTGACTGCTAGGCGGTGTGAAATCTTGTTACTAACTCCCTGCTCAACAGCCAAATCAACCCGAATAACGCCGATCGTTCAAAGCGGCTCTCACGTCTCGTGCGGATTGATATAAATCATATCGAGCTGGAGAGATACCGTAGCCGCGTGTCCTTAATCCACACGTTTGTAACAGTATTATTTGCGTAATGGCGTTAGATCTAGAGTGAGAAAACACCCTCTTTCGACTTTGATTAATGCAGTCCCGCTGTGCAGAGACAGATTCCGGATTACTCAGCTCCTGCGCCTCGCGCTGCCCCTCGTGTCGTTTTATTCTTCATTAAACCGGAAGAGCGTGTGATGGGGTACAGTGTATCGCATGACCCTGTTTCATTTGCTTTGCTGTGTTTTAATGACAATAATCACCGCGATGAGCCGCTCTTAATCTTACCTGCTATTTATGGCGCACATATTAAATCACTAGCTCTTAGTAGGAGTTGAAGGAGCGCTGATATTCCAAGCAATTGATGTTGATAAATGATAAATGATAAATGAAAAGCTACTGGAGGCCAATTAGTATTATGGAAATGAGATCATGACCCAGTTAGCAGTTATTCACATCGAGCCACATTAGCACTAGTGCAGAAACTATAAACTGTTTCTTCAGGAAAGATGGTAGGTATCGAGCTGGATTATTAGTTTTGGATGTTTTGTTAGTTATTAATGAATGAGCCAGAGACAGCTACACTGGAGATGGGCCGTTATAGAACACGAATCAACGTCTTATTAGCAGTCAGAATAGAAATGGTATAATAATATGTTTATTAGTTGTATGTTAGCACGTTTGGCTCACACCTCAAGGGGGTTCGATTATCGCCTCCACCCTGTGTGCTTCTCAGGCATAGCGGGGGGGGTTTGGGGATATGCTAATTCCTCTGGGTTCCCTGGTTTCCTCACTAGTCTTGTAGGGTGTTTTCAAAGATGGCATGGACTAGTTCCTGCCTGTACACCAGGGTATGTTCCGGCAGGGGTTTGTTTATGTCTCGTGCCATGTGTCTTTCTTTTTGTTTTGTGCTCACTTGTTTTCCCTGCCCGATCCTTATCCTCTTCCTGTCTATGCACACCTGTTCCTTATGTTTCTCTAATTACCTCCCCATTTATACCAGTTGTCTTGTTTGTATTGTTTGCCAAGTCCTTGTAGTTGCATGCTTCTTTTGTTCCAGGAATCCTGTTTTTGTAATGTTTCTTCCGCGTGTTTTCCTGTGTATGTATTTTGTCTTTTATTTTATTTTTTTAAATAAAACCCAAGTCTGTCTGCCACTCCGGCTTGTGGCAGGTCTCTCGTACCTCACTCCCCGAGTCCCCTGGGAAAGACGCCAGATCCCCACTAACCTTTTATAGGATAAGCAGAACAGCAAATGAATGGATGTACTGATGTATGGATGTTATAAATCATTTCAAACAACTGTGAATCCATGCCGGTATCTCTGCATGTTCCTACACTGGCACTGACTTATAGTTAACATGCTAATTCGTGCTCTTAGCACTGGAAGAAAAATAACTAAAAGTAACAGTTTGGACAGAAAAAAATGACTTATATTGTCTGAATAATTCCACACTGACTGCATAATGACAAATAGAAGAAAAAAGATTGATATGAGGAAGAACACATTATGTAAATGAATATACACAGGTGTGGAGAAAGACAACGTGAGCTCACGCTTAACCCTTCTCACCAACGCATAATGGAAATCGTGCCTTTGGGATGCTTCGAGTTTAGAAATGCCTTAACAAATTGTATAGTTGAGAGATGAATCAGGTTCTTAAAAGGAGCTTTCTCTATAGAATTGGATCTGTTTTGTAGCAGTAACTCATGGACAATTTATATTTGTAGTAAAATACGATAGCTTTAAAAATGACGTAGCCTCAAACAAAAAACTCGATCGGACATAACAGCGAACTTGTGGTGTCACGATGATGAATTTTTAGAGTTACACTGTTACAGGTAGTCAATATATAATGACCACATGTTGTAGAGTCAAACAGTGTACAGTCTTCATCTCATTCTCAGGACTCTGGATGGAGCTTAAGTACATTTCAAAATAACTTTGCAAATAATTCAGACATTAGATGCTTTCCATGCTTTTCCCCAGCCTTCGATCTGACTTGGTCTCATCATGGTGCATATTTTCTTCACGTGGAAGGAAAATTCGAACTCCATTTCCCAACATGCATTACAGCCTTGTAGCTAGCGCTGCCTTTAGTAAGGAGGATTTTTATTTCATTTTGAAGTTATATAACTATCACAAGAATCTGGATTATATTCAGGTTCCTGGTTCCTGTTTGAAAAGGTATTTCAAGGAGCTATTAACAAAATGAATATATAATTAAATAAAACTAAAAGATTATGCTTTTAATAGTTAGATAATAGGTAACTGACTTAAACGTGTCAGCATAAGATGGTAGCGTAGCAACGATCGTAATCGTTACTTTTAAATCACAAAAAAAATCCCTGTAATAAGTCCTCACAAACGTTAACATAGGTGACGTCTACTTCCTCTCTCGTCGTCCTGTCATTAACACATCCACTTCCTTTAACCTCACCACGTCCTGTACACCAGGCGAGACGCCTCTTAATCCGCTAGCATTATCTTTCATGTCGAAGGACATTTTATAAAACAATATCCAGTAAAGAAAGAGAGCATCTGGGCTTCGAAAAGAGCTATCAATTCCAATCAAGCTTTATTGTGATGTGTTGAATGGAGCTCTCCGAGGGTCAGCGTAATTCTCTGATTATCCGCTTCTTATGCCAAATTGCCGCTCTCGGCTCTTGTACTACACAAACAATGCGAGTCCATCGAGCCAATGCTAGGTTCCTCTCCGAAAAGGAAAATTCTTTGGCAGCATGCCAAAAAATAAAAATTAAAATAAAAAAAAAAGTCACGCTAATTTCCGAACATCATTTTTTTTTATTACCTGAAGTGAATATCCATTACTTCAGCTAAGTAAACATATCTCCAGTATCCCGGCTCTCTCATTATACCATGACGAGAATTAATCAGTAGAGAATCATAGCATTACTTGTATTAAATATGTGCATGGAAATGAACACGTACTGTATATCCGAAATGACTTTTTTTTTTTTAACGCCGGCCTGTGCGACACCGTATTGCTGTCAAATTGGCTGATATCAGCACGTTCCACATGGACGAGGCAACTTATTTCATGCAAATCTAAATTTTTTCATTATATTCATCAAATGATCCATCATATTTTGCACAGCTCTTCTGATTAGATTAGATTTCTACATGTCAAGCCATAATATATTTTATTTATTTATTTATTTTTTAAGGGTTATTTTTTTTAGCTTGAGCAAGTAAGAAGGATGTCAGAAAGAATGCTAAACACGTTCGTAATGCTACACGACCCCTTTGTAAACCTTTATAAAAGTCGGTTTCACGTGTCATACAGTAAATGTTGCCGTGTTGATGGTTCGTCATTCTGTCAGTGAATAACATTCCCTGGAGTTTTTTGTATTCCAAGTCTGTCAGTTGAAGCTACTTTTCTGTTGCATGTGCAAAACGTTTCCTACAGGATCAGTGTTTATGAGGACTTCAGTTAAGTAGTAATCTAACCGCTAATTACTTTTAATCAAGGTCTGAAATAACTCGAGTTTTAAATTCAAGCAATTTTGACTGCAGCAATCACCAAAAAATCTATAAAATCTAGAGGGACTTTATTACTATATAAATTTATTTATTTATTTATTTATTTATTTATTTATTTATTTATTTATTTATTAGGTATTTAGCTATTTATTACAACCCACGACAATGCCATGACAAATGACATGTCAGAGTTATAAATATTTCTTTCTGACCCTTGCTATGAGAGTCTGACATTCCAGACATGTACAGAGCTACAAAGACATTTGTTACTGGATGTCATTCTAACGTCAGGCCTGCAAGGTGTCATACAGTAACACGACCTGTTAAATGATCTCTATATGACTTCACTGAGATGTCACGGAGCTGATGCCTGGTGACATAAACTTCACAAATAGCCATTTAGCTTTATGACACTTATTTAGGTTTATGAGACACACAAAAAAAGGTGTTTTTATTAATTGCAGTCAAAAAGCATCTGCATGGTAACTCCATCTTATTACTGTCTGTCAAAATGGTGTTTGTAAGTAACAGTAGGAGGAGTCAAGCATCTCGACTATTATTATTACCACTACTTTATTCTGTCATCCTCATAAGATAGATAGATAGATAGATAGATAGATAGATAGATAGATAGATAGATAGATAGATAGATAGAAGGATAGAAGGATGGATGGAATAGATACTGTAGATAGATAGATAGATAGATAGATAGATAGATAGATAGATAGATAGATAGATAGATAGATAGATAGATAGATAGATAGATAGAAGGATGGATGGAATAGATAATGTAGATAGATAGATAGATAGATAGATAGATAGATAGATAGATAGATAGATAGATAGATAGATAGATAGATAGATAGATAGAAGGATGGATGGAATAGATAATGTAGATAGATAGATAGATAGATAGATAGATAGATAGATAGATAGATAGATAGATAGATAGATAGATAGATAGAAGGATGGATGGAATAGATAATGTAGATAGATAGATAGATAGATAGATAGATAGATAGATAGATAGATAGATGAAATAGATGGAATAGATAGATAGATAGATAGATAGATAGATAGATAGATAGATAGATAGATAGATAGATAGATAGATAGATAGATAGATAGATAGAAGGATGGATGGAATAGATAGATAGATGAAATAGATAGATAGATAGATAGATAGATAGATAGATAGATAGATAGATAGATAGATAGATAGATAGATAGATAGATAGATAGATAGATAGATAGATAGAAGGATGGATGGAATAGATAGATAGATGAAATAGATGGAATAGATAGATAGATAGATAGATAGATAGATAGATAGATAGATAGATAGATAGATAGATAGATAGATAGAAGGATGGATGGAATAGATAGATAGATGAAATAGATGGAATAGATAGATAGATAGATAGATAGATAGATAGATAGATAGATAGATAGATAGATAGATAGATAGATAGATAGATAGAAGGATGGATGGAATAGATAATGTAGATAGATAGATAGATAGATAGATAGATAGATAGATAGATAGATAGATAGATAGATAGATAGATAGATAGAAGGATGGATGGAATAGATAATGTAGATAGATAGATAGATAGATAGATAGATAGATAGATAGATAGATAGATAGATAGATAGATAGATAGATAGATAGAAGGATGGATGGAATAGATAGATAGATGAAATAGATGGAATAGATAGATAGATAGATAGATAGATAGATAGATAGATAGATAGATAGATAGATAGATAGATAGATAGATAGATAGATAGATAGATAGATATGCTATGTGTACATGATGGACATTGTATGTACAAATGTAACCAAGATAATATACAGTGTATGTACAGATAATATACATAAATAGACTACAGTAAGTAATGAATTTACAGTTATATACATTTATAATTAATAGAGAATAGGTAACAGAGTGTACCCAGTGGGGCAGAATTGTAGGGTGATTACAGACAGTCAGACCTAGTAGTGTAGATAAGAGTTCAGTTAGTTTATGGTTGTGGGGAAATAATGGCTCTGAACCCGCTGGTTGTGGAGCGGAGGGTCTTGTATCTCTTCCTGGATGGTAGGAGGAGGAAGAGTTTGTGACTAGGGCCTTTGCAGTGATCTCTTCTCACACACTGTGGAGTTACCGTGCCACACTGAGTTTATCACAACGCTCTCAGTGATGCAGCAGGAAATGTTGGTCAGGATCTCAGGAGTCGGATGAACTTTTTTGAGCAGACACTTTCATCCAAATTGACTTCAATAAGGAAACACAAGCAAAGTGAGATATTAGGTAGAAGACGATAAAAGCTGTGATACAGTACAAGCTTTTTAATTGACACAGAACATACAGTAGGTGTAAGAGCTAGTGCAAGTGCTGATGGGGACAAGTTAGGGGTTAATTCATTTTTCTGAGGAAAACAGGTGGGTCATTGGCCATTTTCTGAAGATAGAGAAGGATTAACTGACAGTCAGATGGGAGGTTCTGGAAAAAGAGCTTGTGTCTTGTTGAGTAGGAACTTGGATGTAATGAAAGGCTTACGTACAGTAGGTGTCATGTAGCATTACGATCACCTTAAGTCAACTTTCACAGATCGGATTAAAAGTTTAAACTGCACATGATATACAATTACAGCCTCAGACAACATTATAGTAAAATTGCTCAAACCGAATACAATGTTCCCCAAACCATTATTCAATCCCGGCTTAATGAAATCACTTCTGGCCAGAAAAAAAGGCCATCTGCTTGGTTTTTGAAAATCGGTCCCTCATTTCCCAACTGACCACTTTTTATTCGTTATAATTCTATGAACTAAAAAAAGGGATCAAATTGGCCTGAGGTGAAGTCTCTAGAGCAGCGTTATTGTCAGGGTTGTTAAACTCTGTCTGTTTTTCTCATCGTCTAAAAAAGTCTTTCGGATCAAAATAACAAGAAATAATCATTACAAAATGGGAAATAAACAAAACGCTGTCAAACGGTTAATTAATGTATACATAATTCGTTATTTTCTCACATATGCATTATTGAAAATTAATTGCTGCAGTTACTGCAGGACATGAACTCATCAATTCAGTAAGTATCAGTCTTTATACCGGCTCGGTTTATTTCAGCCGCACTGGAAAATGAAGTAATTACAGCGCTAGCAAGTCAGCAAGGCCCAAATGAGTTGCTGTTTTAACAGAATTGAAAATTTGACCTTAAGATTTGCACAAAGCTCTCGGTTCCTCTTCCGTCTTCTGCGATGCTAATCGCGTCCTTAACGTCTGCTCATTACCTCCGCATAGAAACACATCTTTTTTTAAACAGGCCACCAAATGAAACTCTTAGAATGTTTAAGTAGTGTGCTCGTTATCCTGCCTTTTTTTTCTTCTTAATGGCAGAAAACTTTGTTCCTGCATTTTATTTATTCTCCTTGATAACCGTTCGGTGCCAATGTTCCATGATAAAGTCTAGGAAAGGCAAATAATGATGAAGCGAAAGTCTCTCGGTGCTTAGTTTCTTAACGCTTTTCCTGTTTTTAAATCCTATTTCTTCGGAATTTATGAACAAAGTACATTCGTTTTCTGTACTACTTTCATATGGTCACAGAGAACCTGGTCACTTACTGTAGAATCTAAGGAGACTCTGGATTAGGTGCCAAAGGGCGCAATCACACACACACAAACACACACACACACAAAATGGACAATTTAGAGATGCCGGTCATCCGAAAATGTCTGTTTTTGGACTGCACAGGTGAGAATGTGCACATTAACTCCACACACATATAGAGGGAGGAATCGAACCCCCAACCATGGAAAAATAAAGGGAAAAAGAAAGTTTCGGAATTATCGTGTAGAATATTTATCAGCCTGTCGAGGGGTGCCAATACTTCTGAAATCGACCGTAAGTGGAAGGCTGGTAGCTGTCATCTGAAATTGCGAAGGGTGCAAAAAAAAAAAAAAAAAGACATTACGTTTCCATGCACACTTTTGTACGTATTATAAATAATGCAGCAGGTTTCTAGTGATTTATTTTAGTCATGGCTTTAGGAGAGAAATCACATATATGGCATGATTAAAATAGTGGTCAGAGATCATTTACAATCTAATACAGTGGTTCAGGAAAACAAATCTCTGTATTCAGCTGACAACTACGATATCTTATCCAGTTTCTCCAATATACTCACACACCTCATCCTATTCTGCAGCTCAATTTGTTTTCTAACACATTTACATAGCGTTAAAGTAAGTCCAATTCTAGCGATGATATTTGTGCGGATCCTTGTTTGTGTTGAAAGCGATAAAAGACGAGAAGACACTCCAGGAAAAATGTGAATAAAACGAAATTATGTAATGATGTGCAAATGCGGTTACTTTTGGAAGCGTTTATTCCGTGTCAGTTTGGTCTTACAGGGGTCACATTAGCATGAATGGCTTTTTTTTTTTTTTTTTTTTTAGTATTTGTTTGTTTTCAATTGAGCATAAAACTAAACCTCAAGACATTTTATTTTCCTTTTCACTCCAGCTCCATTTTGCCTTTCACCTTCTCTTTTCTCCTCCGTCTAATTGGGTTTCATTGATTTATCCGGCTTGGCACGGCACTGGATGTTGCAGTTGCTGACCCTGCAAGAAAAAAAAAAAAAAAAAAAAAAAAACCTCAGCTGCCTAGAGGCCTGGCTCAAACTCAACTCCCTCGCTCATTGTCTTTACCCTGCAGCTAGACCTGAACAATGGAGTCAGAGGGCTGGAATCGGGTCAACCTGCAAATCGAGAGGTGCAAAGAAAAAAATCCATAAGCCTGAAAGATTTAAAATGCTGTTAGAAAGCACTTAACCTTGTTCTGTTGTTCATTTATGTTCATACCTAGGCTTCTTTTGGGACCATGAAGGTAGAGTTTTGCTGATGCAACTTGCTTCTGGTTGTAAGCTAAATAGAATTTTCTATGAACAGCTCCATAGTAATATTCCTTGTCTGGGTTTGTGACTCACTTGACCGAAGAAACTTTGCGTTCTTGAAATGCTTCCTTGTACCTTGAGGTTGGTGTTTGACTATCTAGTAGAGTATTAGTGTTCTGTACAAGTTACAGGAAACCTGTATAGGAACTCACTAGGGGTGAAATTCAAGAACTTGGAAACCAGGTTTTGACTTTCCAGAGAACAATGTATACCACTGAGCCGCATTCACATAAGAGTGATTGTGGTGCACGTTTTCAAGGACTACGCTCTAAGACCCGAAGCCTCTCCACATGCTCTATTTAAAAGATTTGAACACGGCTTCAAAGCATACCAAAATGCATAGGATCAAGACTCCAATGACAGAACTCGATTTTTTTCTTGATGTGGTTAAAAGTGACATTTCATATCCTGACCCATTAAGTTCACCGAGTCCATCTAATCCAGAATCTGGTCCATCTAAGACTGTTGATCATACACCTGCCCCCCAGGTGGAATGTCCCCTGATTCCCACCCTTTATCTTGCAGGAGGTACTGTAAGCCCATAACATAAACAGAACTCAATCACCTGCAGACACCACCCACAGGTCTAGATCCAGGGGTTGGGTTCAAACATCCAGGCAGGGAATAAAAGTCTTTTATTTTTGAATTGCTTGTTGTCAGACTTCTACCCTCAGATGTGTTCACCAAGAGCAACTCTAATGGGAACCATATACTGTAATACAAGATTGGTCATCTTTGGGCCAACACTGTTGGCTGGATTTAAAGGGAACTACTTTTGGCTCAATGGACAAAATCACATTAGCAGTGGGCCCAACATCACCCAGGCACACAAGCCGCTCGGGACAGTGGTGGCTCAAGAAGTTAAGGCTCTGGGTTGTTGACTGGAGGATTGGGGTTCAAGCCCCAGTCTTTCCAAGCTGCCACTGTTGGGACCTTGAGAAAGGCCCTTAACCCTCTCTGCTTCAGTTGGTGCTGCTGTACCATAGCTGACCTCCAAAGCTGGGATATGTGAAGAAAGACTTTCACTGTGCTTTAATGTATATGTTTTAAAATATAGGCTTCTACTCTATTCACTTTAAAAAGATCTCAGTCTGTTGTAGACTGAAGCATGTCTAGCATTAGCAATCATCCACTTTTATACTAACATTATCCTTACTAAGCTTAATGGCTATGCAAATCTAAAGCCCACCTTATAACACATCATATCTATTACTTAGTACTTCATAGTACAGAGTATATCATACATCGTAGTACGATGTAGGTATGTTGTAAAGTTGTAATTGCTTTCATTTGATTCATTCAAGATTCAAGATACTTTTATTGTCACTATACAGAGTACAGAGAAATTAAAGCAGTCCTTACAGTGCAATTTGCATAGAATTTGGTGCAAACTACAAATTTATGAATAAAAAAAAAACACAAAAAAAACAAAACAAAACACAACAATCGCAGTCCAGGTGATAGTAATAAATAAATCAGTTATTGTAAATGATGTATAAGGTATAAATAAGTATGTAAATATTTAAATAGATGGAAATATTTAGACATTAAGTTATCACGCTATTGTCAAACAGAGATTTGTATATTATGAGAGGGTATTAAAGTGTAAAGGAAAGTAAACATGTCAACAATATATAATATTAAGTGCAACAGAATGTAAATAATACTGACTAATATATATATATATATATATATATAAATAAATACATACTGAGGTAAGAAGAGCGTGAAGCTGCTGTGACCGTGTGGCGCTGCCATCTTGTCATCTGTTAAAAAAAAACTAATAAACATAAATGACCTGCTTAATATGATTGAGTTCATTCAGTAAGGCCATTAATGAGAAGAACATTCTTAATAATGAAAGTGATTTTTATCATTTTGGGGAGTTTGGTAGAGCAGAGCAAGTAGTAGCTAGCAGGTAGCTTTTAGCCCTTCAGGCTCCATCATGTGGATTAAACCAGTATCTCTTTTTCTAGCCAGACAAACTCTCCCTACACAAAAAAATACTACAGCAATGCCATCATCTACCACACAATAGAACGTATACGCTAACGGTTTCACCGAAAGGTGCCATAATGAATTTTTTTAATCAGTCGTTAACCAGGAGGTTGTAAAAGTCTAGAGTTATGAAGTAAAACCAACATATTTCATCAAGTTACTTTTTTCCTTCAATGAATTATTATATACACTTGTTTTCAGTCTTCGGTCTTTATCCTGGAGGCTTGCACGTGGCCCACGTATTAATGTCGAGAAACACAGAAAGCCGCTCCAGTTGAAATCCTTCAGGTGAAAGGTTCACGTGTAACAATGGAGATTATTGACTGCAGATCCCTGACAGTGAGTCCAAACAAAATACAAAAAAAAAAAAATGCATGATGGATTTGGGACAAAACATCAAACTAGTTGACACACTGACACGATTTATTCCTTTTTTTTTTCTCTCTGTTTATTCAATGTGCATTTCGGTACTCAAAGGGATTCTGTAGCTCTCGCTCCGCTATCTCTTTTTGCACTCGTCTCTACCTTCAAATGTTGGTTGAAACGCGTTCGTACATATATGGATGTTCAGTCGCACATGAATTATAGATCAGCGTTTGCAGCAACGCCTCAGGTGAGGAGTGTTAGTCTGAGAAAGCGCGAAAGTAAGTATTTCAAAAGGCAACTTTGGACCACCCGCCTGCCTGACTGTATACACACACACACACACACACACACACACACACACACACACACACACACACACACACACACACACACACACAGAGAGAGAGAGAGAGAGAGAGAGAGAGAGAGAGAGAGAGAGAGAGAGACCATTTTCTCACTGCTCAGTGTACCTAATGCTACAAATAAAACATTAAAAGAGTTCCTACACAAACACACACACACACACACACACACACACACACACACACACACACACACACACACACACACACACACACACACGACCCCACTCCAAATCCACACTTTCTTCAAGTCACATCAATCTGATTTGTATATAATAATAATAATAATAATAATAATAATAATAATAATAATAATAATAATAATAATAATAACATCTGCTTCAACTGGAGCCAGCTTCCTCATACATACCTGCTGCCCAGTCTAAAGGATTATTTCTTCTGCCTTATTAGCCGTATAGCAATGCTAATCATCTGTTTCAGGGTGAAACAGGTTCATTTTCAGCTGCCACTGGATTACTATAGACCTAAAACATGTTTTGTGTTCATCCTGTAGTCAGAGTGTATTTCCCAGCACTCACAGAGATACGGCTAGAACTGAAAAGCGCTTCATTTGCATGCCGTTTCAGACAAAGTACGATCTTTACAATATGTTTAAGTAAGAGTACGCATAAACGTTTTAGATCTTTTTCTAACCTCTCGAGTTGGGACTAAAAGTGCAATTTTTTAAAAGAATTCATGTTGTGTTAAAAAAAAATGAATATTTGAATACTAAACAGACTTTACCTTGCATGCGGCACCCTCACAGCTTATACAGTAGATTTCTACACACAACAATCAATACTTGTCCTACACAACAGAGTTAAGAAATACAATAACTGGTGAGGCATGCTGTTTTAGGAAAATAGTCAATAATTAGGTGTGGTGGTGTGATGGTGGTGCGTTGGTGGTGCGATGGTGGTGCGTTGGTGGTGCAATTGTGGTGCGTTGGAGATGAGATGGTGGTGCGATGGTGGTGAGATGGTGGTGTGAGTGATGGTGGTGCGATGGTGGTGAGATGGTGGTGTGAGTGATGGTGGTGTGATGGTGGTGAGATGGTGGTGTGAGTGATGGTGGTGCGATGGTGGTGAGATGGTGGTGTGAGTGATGGTGGTGTGATGGTGGTGAGATGGTGGTGTGAGTGATGGTGGTGCGATGGTGGTGAGATGGTGGTGTGAGTGATGGTGGTGGTGAGACGGTGGTGTGAGTGATGGTGGTGAGATGGTGGTGCAATGGTGGTGAGATGGTGGTGGTGCAATGGTGGTGCGAGTGATGGTGGTGCAAAGATGGTTGTTCCTTTAATAACACTGGAACTCGCTGAGAAATTACATTAAATATATATATAATATATAATATATGTATTTCTATTTTCTCTATTTTTTTTTTAAGGAACCAATTTAATTCTTAAAATTGCACTTTTAGTCCCACCTCGAACTGGAAATGTTACACGCTCTGGCAACATCACATGCTTTTATCCACTGGCCTTGAAAAGTTTTGGCACCCTATCAGTCCACTAGCCTTCAAAAAGCACCGGACGTGACGACTACGTGCTTCGCCAAGCCAACATCAAAATTTGTCACGATGAACTTTTCAAATTTGGTTCTATTTAACGTTGTTAGTTCCTGCACAGCAAATCCTTGCCTTTGGAATAAACTCTTTGTGTGTTTATTTCAACGCCATTTAAGTGTACATGCATGACCATCAAATATACTCTAGCACAAAGTCAAATGAACTCTTTTATAGGAGTTGAGTTTTTAGCTCTTTTCAGGAGTTAAAACTAACTCTTTTGGAGTTAAAATTCTCCTAACATATTGAGTTCATTTTACTGTAACTCCTAACTAGAGTTTAAATAATAATAATAATAATAATAATAATAATAATAATAATAATAATAATAATAATAATAATAATAATAATAACACTTAATAATAACACTTAATAATAATAATAACAATTAGTCTTGAAATTTCAAAAACACTATAATGGTTTCAGGTGAACAAAAAACAAATACATTTACGGCATTTGGTAGACAATTTGATTTAGAGTGTCTAATATTTATACAACTGACCAATTGAGGGTTTATAGAGCCTTGTTCAGGGGCCCAGGAGAGGCAGCTTGGTGGAGCTGAGATTCAAACTCATACCCTTCTGATTAGTCATCCAACACCTTAACCACTGAGCTACTGCATCCAATCAAGAGCGGTATTCTGTTTAAGAAAGTAACGTGACACTTTTGCCTTCCCACAACAATGACTAAGATAATACAGCTGGAAAATGATGTAGACCAAACAACACCAGGGGAAGTTGATTCAGGCTCCGTAACACCCAGTGCATTAATACCAAAATATCACACCGCTTTAGATTACCCTTAAAAGTTTATGTCCAGAATATTTAACTCCAAAAAATAGCTGTGATGTCTTCACTAATGTTTATAGTGTATATCAAAAATATTTAGAGCAAAACAACTTTTCCCACAGGATTCTAAGCGATATCATCTCTGACCAGTCACTGGAAGTAAACTCAAGCGATGAAGGCTATTTTTCCAATTGATGCTTTGATGATGATGATGATGATGATGAAAACACTGATGGGCTCCTAAATAGTTCAAATTTGGTCGCAATCTGGTGACTGTTCCGGTCATGACATACGATTTTCATCCTCATCAAACTTTTCATTGATCTCATGTGGTCTGTTTGTGTGGGCGGAGTCACTCTGAAAGAGGCCACACCCACCACAATAGAGATATTTCATCATAGACATGACAGGCGATGATCAGTCAGAAGATTGTCGTATTGATTGGCAGTGACACTTCACTCTCAGAGGGTTTGTGTTGGCAAAAATAAACACCCCCTTCACTAAACAGTGGGTTTCTACAGTCATTCATTTTTTATTCATCTTTTACCCCTAACTTGTCACCCATATACAGTCTCGCAGTGAGTGTCTCAGTGAGTCGGTCACATTCGACATGTGGCAAGTCAGAGTATCTCAGGAAGGCTCCCTAGATTAACATAGTAATTATTACAGCATGGGTTTTTAAGGATTTGTGTCCCAGCTAGTCTTGTTATTAAAGCATTATTAATGCCATTTAAAAGCCATGATATTCACGTGTCACTTGATGACACACTGCGGATCAGATAACACGAGATCCAGTGTCACACGATGCTTCGGTGCTTGTTTAAACTCTATTACGTTCATTAAACAACACAGATTATCTGCCCGTAGTGTTGCGAGTTTCCATCCAACTAAACAAACTTTATTTCTTTGAGCACAGCATACGTAAACAGCATACACAAGCTAACTGACAGACATTAGCATGTTTCACAAAACCGGCTTCTTTACTATGGAAACACCGTCCCGGTGCAAAGCAAGTATTTTCCTCGGCTGTGTAAAAGTCGTCGAACTACAACAAGACAAGGCCGTAAAGAGGAGAATAAATTAACCACGGCGAAATAAAAGCTGGCCTTTCAGCATTGTCATTATTTCTTCTGCAAATGAGTAGGTTAATTTAGCTATAGCTTGAATAATTCCCATCGTGCAACACAGTCAACCCTGGCTAATCTATCTTCACTCGAGCCGTTCATTAGAGCTCACGCAGCCTCCGCATCTTCCACAGTGAGAAAGCTGCGGCGAGGTCGTAACAGTCCCGAATTAGAAGGTTCACGGAACAATACCCTCTGTACATTAAGACAGATTACTCAGCGCCCTACAGCGAGAGCTTTTCCCTTTCAATTACGCCTTGTTTCAAAGACGGTACTTTAACGGCTTCTGTTATTCCTGCACCTTTCGCTTTCTCGGTCTTAGGGTGAACTCAGGAACGTGATGACAGCCCCGAAGACCTCGGAGTTAATGGCGTCTAATTCAGTCTTTGAAATTCAGCAATGACCTACACATGAACGCACCATTAAGTTCTCTTTCAGTGCTTTGCCCACAGGCATAAAATTAGGCCGAATTACGGAGGAGGAACTCAAAACAACGACGAGGGTCATTACAGCTGAGGGAAAAAAGCACCAGCATTCATATAGGCGATCTCTGTTTTATGAGAAAAGCATCTTAACCTAGAAATGGAAGGAGCAGCTTGATCAAAACAAAGGAGTATCGTATAGTATAGTAAGGAAGGAAGAACTAAGTAACGCTGTGACTTGAAGTGTTTTAATCCTCTTATGATTCTATTCGATTTCATTCATAAAATGCTTTTAACAATCTCGCAAAGTAGCTTTACAGGAATACAAAAGAAATTGGAATAAAAATGATAAAGCTTCGAATTTAAATGTTCTATTTCATTGCAATGAGGCGACAGCGGTGAGGAAAAACTCCCTGAGAACTTACACTATGTTTATTTGCAAATGATTCCAGTTTATTCATTCAAGCCAAGAGATTAATTGGGGTTCTGTATCAAAGCTTGAGGTTCTGTCCTCAAGCCTTTTCTTCCCTGGCGGACATTTTAAATACGGATAAAACAACCAGCCATAGAGAAGACATGTTCTCTACCTCTATATCTTTAACTATACAGTCTATCCAAAATCTTTTAGATCCAAATGCAATTCAGTTCAATTTGATTTTATTTGTATAGCACTTTTAAATAATGGACAATGTCTCCAAGCAGCTTTACAGAACATACTGTATATAAGAAATATAGCACACAAAGTTTTTTATACAAAGATGAATATTAGACTTCCATTTAAACGTGTCTGTATTTATCCCTAATGAACAACCCTGAGGTGACTGAGGTGACTGTGGTGAGGAAAAAAATTCCCTTAGATGGAAGAGGAAGAAACCTTGAGAGGAACCAGACTCAAAAGTGAACCTCATCCTCATTTGGGTGACACCGAAGGGTGTGATTATAAACTGTTATAAACACCAGAGTGTTATTATGAATAATGTCCTTTCTACAGTCAGATACAGTCTGATTATTGTGTACTGATGAGGAGGTTGTTGTCCTTAAACACCACATGGAGTTGGTATCTTCTCTTAGAACATCTGAAATCTTCATGAAGTGGACCACAAGTGGATCTGGATCTGGAGCCGTCTATGACTCTGAGTAAGAGACGGATCTGAACGCTAGTTAAGTTTGTTAAGCTCCTCGGGAACAGGGTCTTCAATAAACATCTCAGTTATAATTAAACTTTCACATCTGGATGCACAGACGATAACACAGCACCATTGAGCTTCTGGTACAGTAGGTTTCCTTTCTTTTGAACCCAGATGTTTGCATCACACATGAATGTATTTATAGGAAACTACATTTGGGATACAGTGGCGCGATAGCGTGAATTTAAAACGAGGCCGTAGCGTCATTAAAGCAGCCGATTTAATCAGCCTGCACTATCGCACACTCTTTACTCCCTCTTTTCCTTCTAATGGGCTTAGTGAAGTCAGTATGGAGCTGATGTAAACCACAGCAACTCAATTTTAAAACATCTTCTGAAGCATCCATCATTCTGTTATTACTAGGGGAGTGAAAAAAAAAACGGGTCGTGTTTTTGCTAAACGTTAAAAATCCTTACAATCACGTTTTCTGTTTTTTTGTTTGTTTGTTTGTTTGTTTGTTTGTTTTGTTTTTTTTATTGACACGATTCACTTATTTTACTTCAGCTGACTCAAAAGTCTGTCTCCTTACTGAAACCTCGTACAGAATAGAATGGATTTTTTGCCGACATGTCAACACGTCGACTGCTCGCGTATTACCTGTGGTGATTTCTGCAGGTCTTTTTATAGCAGGTCAAAGAAGGTGTCTGTTATTGTTTTGTTTTTTGTCAACGGTAGAAAATATAGATCTGATGGACACTGATAATAAAGCATGCTCTGATACCAAAGTTTTGTTTTTTTTTTCATTCATGTTGTTAGCAATCTAAGTTTAAAAAGTCACCAAAAATATACAGTTCTCTAGCTAGTGATGTTAGTCTTTGGATTCTGCTTCATGAAGATTTTCAGACCTTCAGTGAGAAGAGTCCAACCCTGTGAGGATCCTGAGGCATCTAGAGACTGTACCAGCTCCAGTTGTGTTCCACTTCATGAAGATTTCGGATGTTCAATGCGAAGTTACCAACGTCTTTGAGGACAACAACCTCCTCATCAATACACAATTGTGGGACTGTAACTGACTGTACAAAGGACATTATTCATAATAACACTCTGGTGTTTATAACAGTTTATAATCACACCCTTTGGTGTCACCCCAAATGAGGATGAGGTTCACTTTTGAGTCTGGTTCCTCTCAAGGTTTCTTCATCTTCCATCTAAGGGAGTTTTTCCTCACCTCAGTCACCTCAGTCACTTCAGGCTTGTTCATTAGGGATAAATATAGACACGTTTAAATAGAAGTCTAATATTCATCTTGAACTTTCTGTACTGAGCTTTATATATTTTGTATTTTTTCCACACAGTTTGTTCTGCTTTGCTGTGCTTGTCATGGTTAATAGTGAAATATGTCACACTGCTGTCAGTTCATGTTGTTTTATTCAGTAGTGCTATTACGTGTGTCAGGTGACGGTAAGCACATGGAGTGCGAAGAAACAAACACTCCACACCGTTCAGAACATCCTACTGGAAGTGAAGCAGATCTTTAGAATCTTATCAGGATTCAACTTTTCACACTGCGCTTAAACCCGGACTAAATAATCCTGGATCGACAGCCTGCTTTCCTCTGATAGAGGAAGGTTTCACACTTTCACTTTATAAGAAGGTTTATGAAACCCTTCTTTATTTTTCAGGAATTCTGCTATCTTTCTGTAAAGCTTAATACAAATTTTATATATACTTTTACATAATAAAAAGTGTCCTGGTTTTCATTTGCAAGAGTCCCGTTTATCCGAGACTGTCCATAAGCTAATGATCAAAATAATGGTTTGTTGTTTTGTTGTTGTTGTTGTTGTTTTGATGTTACATGATTTTCTTAAGCTCATTTCAGTGCATAATATGTTGAAATGTACCTTCACATGTACAGTATGATTACATATTACTCGTGTGAGATGTGATGCTTCAGGCTCTGACACTGGTGCTTCGTTTGTTTTGTTTTTTTTCTCTATATGCTCTAAAAGCATTCTGCATGTTTGATTCGTGTTGCATATGAATTCATCAACGGCCTTATCGTGGATTCATTCCTCCGCTCAACAATGAGGATGAAGTTGCACAAAGCGGTCTATCAATTACAGCTCGGCGAATGGCGAGAGAACAAAGGAGACAAAAGGGTACTTCTTGGATGTAGGTCAAGCCAGAAGAAGGATGGGTACAGAAAAAAGAAAGATGGTCAAAGAACAAAAGAAAACGTCATCACGAATGAGAGCGACGGGTAGCGAGGTGCGGGATGGGGTTTGAGAAAAAGATATGATTTGAGAATGTATATTATTTACTATTGCTTATTTGTCCTGACACTAAGATCGGTGTGTCAACTTGCATTATGACAGAGGAAGACGAGCAGAGGGATGAAGGCGAGGAGACAGCACGTCTCCGCGTCTGAAGGATCAGAACTCATCTGAGACACTTCAAAGAAAGAAAAAAAAACAGCAATCTAATCACAAATCTCAAACGTGTGTGTGTCTTCGTCTCGTCCGTGTCGGCGTCCGTTAGCGTGGCAGAATCTAATAAAGTCCGAGTTGCACCTGTCCATATTTCATGCACATGAAAAGGATGTCAAGAGGCATTGGGGCAGAAAGAGAGCCTCTCCGTCAGCAGTATTGATTTTACACCCACGTCTGCGATGCTTGGCACAGACACACAGTGCAAAGCACAGCCATCTCACCACTCCCAAACCACAATTAATCTTATTTTATCATCTATACCAGGTATTGCTGTGAAGGTCTGCCAAAAGTCTGACCATCATTTTTTACTGCTTTTTATACGCAATGGTCGCTTTGGGATTTGCAGGGAGTCTGTGATCTGATCAAAAATCAGATATGGTTTTATATATATATATATATATATATATATATATATATATATATATATATATATATATATATATATATACTGTATAATGCGTCCTTGTTTTTATTTTATATAGTACACTGCTAAGCAATTCTATCTAAATGAAAACGATGAGCCGATTCGTTAACCTTCGTCTCATTATTTTTAAAAGGATTCCACATTTTCCTGACAGAAAATTCCTGACATTTCCGACATTTTTCTGCCTACACGACTTTTAAAGCATGTAAAAGCCCATTAAAAGAAAGCTTTGAAGCAGTAGATGAGTATCTTTAGCCAGCACGAGTTGCTTTTTCTTTATAATAACTGCTTATAAATCATTAATCGATTCAAAATGAATGAACGAGACCCTTTGAAGTCTGGACAGTTGTTATGATGATGACTGTCTTTCTGTTCTTCTATCAGATCCCGTTGCTGAGGTTTGGGGGAATCGTTGTTATTTCAGACTAAAGGATTGCTGATTGCTGCTGATTTTTGCAACTTAATTGTTAAGTAACTTGATTTCTATTTATTTATTTATTTTAATGGAGATGTAAAATAACATCCTTCGTCCTATTTTGTGTGACACACACAGTGTAGAGTTTGACTACATTCTGACCTTCACCTTATAGACAGTATAGAGTCGATTCTAATGATCTGATGTCTCAGAATATCATAAGACACTTTTCAATAATTGATTACATCATCGCCTTTTCCACGGAAAAGTTTTCGGGGTAACATTGGAGGCATTTAAAATGGAGATATAAAATAAACAGAGGCTTTTTTTTGGATGGATTTGAAACAACAACAAACCCTCTACTTCCTTTTTCAGTCTGCATTTTATATCCCTTTTATTCTTTTGTATAAAGGCAGAGTAGTCTAGATTATTTTTTGGGGGGAATCTACAGCAGCAGAATTCACAAATATGTAATACTATATATATATATATATATATATATATGTGTGTGTGTGTGTGTGTGTGTGTGTGTGTGTGTGTGTGTGTGTGTGTGTGTGTAAGGGCCTTTCATCCAAATAAGCTTCCATTTTCTCTTATAACAAATGATTTTTGAAACTGATGGACTGGCCGCATGAAAGCATTGATTTTCCTTCATTCCTTCTTTGTGAAAAATAAAGCTTGATTGGCAATTCCCTCATCATATCTTTTTTTTTTAATCAGAAGGCTGCATTTGTTAGCATACTGCAAGATTATTTCTGTTACTATACTCCGATACTCCTAAGCCCCCCCCCACCCCCCCAGTCTGTCTGTACTCTGTAGTGCCGTAGTGTGGTGAAGTGAGACAGACCTCGGTCCACTCCAGACTCACTGACTCCACACAGATCTAACGGTATTATTCCAGACCTCTGAGCCATGACAGGATGGTGACACCAAATTCAGTCCACCACCACGTTTCACTTGAACTTTTTCACCAGCATAGGGATGTAACCGAATATGAATAAATTACTCTGAGAAAATGAACGAGTAAAATATTCTAAACAGATATTTTTTTTTTCCCTGGAAGAATGCCAGAGAGTTTCACAGTCTCAGGGATTACTAGAGGCAGAAGATGCAGAAGAGTAAGGATATGAACAGCAAAGTAACAAACAGCATCAACAGAAACAAGATAAACAACAGGTACACAGAAAGAAGAAGTTATATTAGTGTGACAAAGAAAAGTGCAGGGGCTGATGGGTAGCGTAGCCAAGCGCTGAGTCGGCGTAACCCCAGACGAACAGAGTGATGAAACTTTTTCTTTTAAATCACACAAGCCAGAGGTTAAGACGATTAAAACAGACATTCAAACACATCTCTGGTCTAGATTAGCAACGCCCACTTCAGGATTCTTTCTTTCCTTAAGCCATCAGACTCATCTGAACTGAACACACACGCACACACACACACACACACACACACACACACACACACACACACACACACATTAAATATACAACGATGGTTACAGCACCACTCAAATAAACACTGTTTATAGGCTTCGATTCAATTCTGTTTTCACACTCACTTCGATTCAATTCAGTTTTTGCACATCACTATTTAAATGCTGCGATCAAATGCTGCTACTGTATGTTTAAATTTATTTACAAGAATCCTCTTATTGTTTACATCCTCTTATTTGCACAGTGGTCAACTACAGACTGCACACTAATCGGTGCTAGTTTATGCCCTGTAATGTATTGTATCGTCTGTCTGCACTGTCTATTGTTCTGCATCCCATCTTATTGCAGCACTGCCTATTGTCCTGCATTAAGACATACACTATGCACTTTATGTTTTTAGGACAACTTACTTTTCAGTCCTTAGCGCTTTGTTGTTCTATGTAGCACCATGGTCACTGTGTACCGTATCAGCTCTTTAGGGTGGAAATGACAATCAAAGCTTCTTGAATTGACTTGAGGTTTAAACCCAAATACAAATCCAGCTATTTGGATCACTAAACAAAAACATACAGTATACAGAGATTCATCTTTTTAAACGAACCTTTCGACTCCAACGTGGTTTTAAAGACTTTATAACATGAGAGTTCTAGCCAGAAGTAAATCTGTTCTTGGGTGTGTTTTTTTAAAAATGTAATCTAGTTTTAAACCTGTATCTAATATTTAAAACCATGGCTCACACTTTATTGCAGGTTGTTATGGATGGTAATTAGTATCTAAACTGTTCCATGAGCATTATGAAGGTATGTACACCTTAACGACACACACACACACACACACACACACACACACACACACACACACACACACGTTTTGCAGATTGCACACTTTAAATACACATTCCAAAAAGCAATGGACTCAAACAGGGAGCATTGCGTCACTTGGTAGCTGTGGGGATTGAAATACGATGGTCGGGGTTTCATGTGTAAAACATTATTTCCTGCTTTACTTACACCACTCCCATGTTTCCAGTCTCACTCAGTGATGGTCACATGATCGCACAACTTCTCAAGACTTTTCTTGCAGCGTATCTGAGCTATGACGGCTCTCTGCAGACCTTCTGCTAAAGCTATAATCCAGCACACTCAATTTCTTCCATGCAGTTTGGTGCTTTCCATGACCATATGACTAGTTACAGGTTCTGGGATCTGTCCTAAAGTGGTTCCTATTCTGTCATCTGATTTGTTCAAGAGTCGGATTACATTCCTGCAAGACCACAACACTGCACGATGTAGTGTTTTCCCAGCACTCGACACATTTGGCTTGGATTTGTAGAAACAAATGACTGGACTTAAATGAAATGACAACTTATAATGATCTGTTTTCAAGAAAGCCTTGTAAATTAGCTGGCTTATCTTGTAGTATAACAGCTTGGGCTGTGAATGTATTGTATTATTAGAGTAGATCTAGATTATTTAAATAAGCTTAACTAACCGTTTTATTTATTAAATAAGAAGGTCTTACTTTTATCCGATTAAAGTCGAACAGTGTGAAACATCCAACAAACAAGATATTATTTACCTTTATCGATTACACCGTAGCAGCTATACACATAAACATCTTGTATTTAAAAGTTTCTATGTTTTCTATTTGACTAATCTTATATGTGAAATATTAAATAGATTAAAACAGTGTTAACATGATGAACACTTTTTTGGAGCTTTGGATATAATCTTGATCTCATTGCTCATTGTGATGGAAACTAAATATTGACACGTACACAATATCACACGTCTGTTAGAACTGCAGAATTAGATTCATGTAGTAAAGCCACGTACACTTAAGCGGCATCATAGCACCTTGAGAATTTCCTTAGACAGTGATATGGGGATTAAAAACAGACCCAAATGCAGGATAGCATAAAAATAAACAGGTCAAATAACTAAAATACACAAAACAAGGACAAAGACTCGACAAAAGACGACACAAGGGACGAGGATTCCACGCCGCCATAGGCAACTCGGCACGGTTAAATACACAAGACAATTAACACATAAGGAACAGTTGTGCAGAGGCAGGGAGGAGGAGACAAGGGTGGGGACATAACATAACAAAAGAACATAAACAAACGCACATGGCCAAAGTCCGGGCTGGATCCTGACAGTACCCCCTCCTCGGGCGCGGCCCCCGACACGCCAATCTCATATCAAACCATATGCGAGGGAACCACAATCCCAGTGAGATCCAAGAGGGGGGAGCAAGGCACACATCGAGGCAGGTGGGGGGAGCAAGGCAACAAAAATATCCCTGAGGAAATATATGTTCCTGCAACACCCCCACGGACAGGAAGTGAAGCAGCATCCTCCACCGAAAACCAGGAAGTGAAGCGACGTCCCACACTGGAACAGGTGCGGGGCGATGTTGCAGGGCACCGAAAAAAAAAAAAAAATGGGCTGGTGACATTGTCCGCCAGCAAGAAATGAGGTGGCGTCCTCTGTGGAAAAACAGGAAGCAGAAATGCGTCCCTCACCGGAACAAATGTGGAGTGATGTCACACTGAAAAAAAAAATTAATTCAGGGACAAACAGAGCCGAGAGAACAGTCAAGAAAAAGAAAAATGCTCCCACAATAAGCCGGTCCAGGCTGATGCTATTGTGCTGGGTCTGAATCCGGCAGAATCCTTCTGTCAGCTATACAGGAATAAAAACAGACCCATATGCAGGATAGCGTAAAAATAAACAGGTTTGATAACTAAAATAACAAAACAGGACAAAGGACAAAGACGCAACAAAAGATGACAAAAGACCCCAAAAGGCAAAGACAAGGATTCTGCACCGCTATAGGCAACGTGGCACAGTTATATACACAAGACAATTAACAAATAAGGAACAGGTGTGCACAGGCGGGGAGGAAGACACAAGAGTGGGACAGACAAGTGAACACAGAACATAAACAAACTCACATGGCCAAAGTCCTGACAATAGTGTATTGACAGAAGAAGAAATGAGAATTAACACAAGGTGAAATGTGCACTAGATAAAAGAGAATGTTGTGTTTGTGTTTACTTTGCTGTCAATCAGACCGTCCTAGATACTGAAAAAAGGGACCTGGTTATATCATATAACGTGTTGTTGTGTATCATGTTGATAGCTGTTCTCTTTCAAACATAAATTTCTCACACACACACACACACACACACACACACACACACACTGACAGGAATAGGATGGGTGACTTTCCTTCTCGTAGAATTGGCGTAATAGTGACACGGTGGATCTCTGCAGCTGTAATGAATGTCGTTACAGCGAGATAAGGCACTTCTCTGATTGCCGTGGGGAAATTAAATTAGACTCGCCGAGTTGTTAGATGGCACAATACTACTCTTTTCACCAGCCTATCATTTTCATTGAGAGAACTTGAAAGCTCCTTTTTTCATCTGTCTAACAAGGAGACACCCGGTTACAATTAATTAAACAATGTTTTAGAGTGCACAGGCGAAAAAAAAAAAGCATTTAAAGGTATCTCGCTGGTGAAGAAGACGACGACTCACGCAAAAAAGGGTGGGAACGAGAATAAACAACAAACTCTAGGTGGACAAAGACATACTGTACGCTCTATAATCCCAATCCCAAGTAACAGATTGACAAGGAAAATGCATGAAATATATTAAATATCAGGTCCTTAGTATTTCAAAAAAAAAAAAAAAAAAAAAAAAAAAAAAAAGTTATATGAAGACCGTTATATACTGACAGAGATGCAGGACATTGGTGGAAAAAGCAGTTAAGGTTCTGGGTTGTTGAACAACGGATTGGGGTTCAAGCCCCAGCACTTCCAAGCTGCCACTGTTGGGCCCTTGAGTAAGGCCCTTAACCCTTTCTGCTCCAGTGGTGCTGACCCTGTGCACTGACCCCAACCTCCAAAGCTGGGATATGTGAAGAAAGAATTTCAACTGTGCTGCAATGTATATGTGACAGAATATAGGCTTGTATTCAATCTACACTAGTAACATTCAAGTGGTTCCACAGTAGCGTATTTCTTCAGTACAACATGTCTCTGATGAATTTCTTACGGCTTTACCGCTATACGTTGAGCAGTTAGTAGTTTATTAAGCTGCTTGTGAAAACTATATTATGATGCAATCTTTATTCTATGGAAGATTGCTTTCTCTTCTCATGAATATATCTAATAAGAATGATAAGGTGTTTCATTTATACAGCACCTTTCCCTCACTCAGGGTCACTTTACATCTACATAAAGAGAGACAGAGAAAAAAAAGACTAGCGTGGTAAATAGGAAAAGGATGCAATGGAAAAAAATAAGGTTGCTACATTGGGGTAAATACATGAATCATAATGTATGTCAGTTTGAAGCATGTAGGCGAGGATGAACAGGGATGATCCATTATCAGAAATGGGGAAAAACAGGAAATGGTTCAAAGCAGGAGGAACTAGAACAGAAATACAAAGGAATGCTTAGAAAGAAAAAAAATACTTTGCACGGAAAGACTTCACAACAAACAATATGAGAGTTCCAGAGTGTGTTTGTGAGTGTGTTTACAGTGAAAATTCCAGCAAGAAGAAAAGCACAAGTACCCAGATGATGCGCTTCTTTACCCAAAAAGAAAAAAAGAAAATGTGGAATGTTGGACACTTCGTGCACGCAGCGCTTACAGCTTTGTGTATGTACTGTAGCGTATGTAACGGAGCAGGTGTAGGGCTAGCAGGAGCCGACGCTAAATTAGGAAAACAATTCGAGATGTCTTACTTTTGAAAGTTAAAACATTCACCATATTCTGCTAAAGCTAGCTGTGTCTTATTGCGTGCGTTTGATGTCATTTGCCATCGATTGTCAGACGGCTTATACTTCAGGTTAGTATAAAACCGTGTGTTCTGTTCAAGACGATCCTTCGCTTAAAATTAATAAACTAGACGCTACAGCATACAGTTCATAGTATAAGTGAATAGTGTGAACCAGCTATAGACACTAACTGTTCAAGACATAACACAGTAGAGGTGAACACAATCAGAACACAAACCAATGAAGGACAGGGTTCTAGAATGAATTAGGAATGATGTTGGGGAATGGTGTAAAAAGTGTTAATGGAAATTGAGCTAATTCGTATATAGTTTCTTCATGAAGCTTTAAAGCATGGGGTCTTATCATAAGCATGAATCTATGACTTATACACACAGGAATACATGCACCGAAAGACAGATATTTAACACCGTTTGTGATTATTATTAAGTTGTTTTGTTTTTTTAAGTTAAGTGGTTCAAGTCTGTAATCAAGCCAAATCTCTTGTGAATAAGAATCCAAGGAAAGGCAAGAAACAGACAAGCTGCACCTGCCATGAGCCAGCGCTTTCGTTCACGCCACAAAAAACCTCTCGTAAATCCATCTGTGCTTTTGCGTCACTTTTAACTTCACACAGCGTTTACTTAGTCGATTTATCTGAAGTTCCTCCATCGGAATTTTTGAAAGATTATTGGTCAAGACGTTAATCTGCATCCTCATTCACGATTAATGTATTTCATCTTCTCAGTGATTGCTAATGACGTGTTCAGGATGTCTGAGGAAATCAGATACAATGCAGACAGAATACCATATACAGTCTGGACAAGATAGTAATCATCCCCAGTCTTGATTCTTGGTTCTAAGATCAGCGGTGTAAAATTTCATTAGTTTTCATTCCAGCCAATTAGAAGTCCCACCTGATCATCTACATAAAGCCAAGATCAATTGATTAACAGGTGAAATCAGGTGTAGTTGCTGCTTGATTTAATTGTAGATAAGATTGGACACCAAAGCCCTAAAGATCAACTGAAAATTCTGGAGGTTTATAGAAAATGGAGGTTTACAGAGTTTGAAAAAAAGAAACATTTCTGTTTAATTTAATTTCTGAATGAAAAGATAGAAGGGAGATAAATGGGTGGATAAATCTGTGGTGGATAAATCAAAGTTTCAGAAACCTAGCAGTAGAAGCTAATCCATAGTGTTGGATGATCTGGCCAAGACGAAGTATAAACATAGTGAAAATGAAGGGATCGACTCTTGATGGTCATCTTTGGATGAAAGTGGAGCGGTGGAGGATTTCTGCTTACTCCAGTAGAAAGATGATCCTTGTCAGAAATAATAGTGATCTAATTGTGAATAAATGCTACATAATACACAATAAGTGTTACATCATGTAACATCACAGCCTCTGTTTCACCGCAGATGACCAACATGGCCGCCGTGGACACCGGCACTCCCAGCGATCACCAGCACTCCCATATTCTCAGTAATTCTGTTCATTTCTTTCTCATTATGTGTGTTTGTTTTTCGCTCTTTTTAAGCCCCTTGGATTCAGTTCCTTCTTGTGAAGTAATAACCATCAGGTTTGTCGATTTGCATTGACCGATTTTGTAGGTTCCAATACTTTTGCATGTGCATATTTTTGTGTTTGTTTTGTTGTCCTTGCCTTCTGACTTGAAATCCTTTGGAAATAACAAACAAAATATTTTTGCTGTTTAAATACAAATGATTCAATTTTGTAGTTATGTCCAATTTTTCTGGTCTAAATGAATAAGAACTGAGCGTAGACATTGAATACATGAGTGTATAAAACAAAGCGAAGTATCATACGGTCTACGTACGTGGAATATTAAAGCCTTTTATGTAAAACTGCCAACACTGTTCTGTGTATAGCTCAGGGCTCTAGACTTGGATACGTCAGCATTGTAACTGAAATCCATTATGCGGATCCTCTTGAATGAATAAATGCTGAACTATCATTTTTGTTGGATGAAAGCAAATGTGCAATGTATCTCACACACTCCGTGCAGTGTCCTCGAAGCAATATGCAAAGGTCACAAAAAGCATACAGTCAAGACAAATTAGATTAAAGCCACTCTCTCTTTTTTTGGCAAACAGATCACATCATCAGATCCATGCGCCGTATCATTTTAACCCAATAACGCCAATTGTATCGTATGATACAATTGTCAAATGTATTTGCTACATGCGTTTCTGTCCTGAAAATAACCTGAGGGATTTATCCACTTCTCACATGTCTACAATGGAGAATGTAGAACCCATCTTTGCTTGAAGGAGATAAACTGTTTTTTTTTAATGTTTTTTTTTTTCACATGGTGAAATTAAATTAACTTTTTTCTTTTTTTTTAAATCTAAAATAGTAGGTTCAATTAAAAAATAAAATGAACAAATTGCCAGTCTTTACCTCATTTGCACAGCGTCGGTAGATGTTTCATCTGATTTTCTTTTATTTATTTGCAGTTCGAGTGTCATTTGTAATCTAATGGACTGGATGTGAAACCTGCTGTCTGATAAGGGTTAAAAGCATGATTGTTGATCTGGTTTGAACATTTCCCAATTAATTAATTTGGGAAAAAATCAGCTTTGTTATATCTGTGGCATCATTACATAATTTTCCTTTGCTTATATAGGCTTCTATCTATATATAACTAGTGCCGGAAAGGAATATTTATTTATGTATTTGTTTAATTTTATTTAATTTTATTATGAAATTAAATTAAATTTTATTATATTATTTAATTTTATAGTATTATTTAATTCAATTACACTACATTAATTAATTAATTAATTGATTAGTAATTTCTTTAGCAAACTAAAAACCTAACCTGCCCTTCCTTCCAAAATGGAGGAATAAAAACTCTGATATTTTAAAAAATATCCGTAATCTACAAGAAAAATGATGGCCACATTCCCATTTCTGCTTGGATATGGCAATGTTATTTATATCTCTGTGGGTCTTAATCCCAGTGCTGGGAACTTGTTTCACTGTACATTGTTATATTCATCGTCCTTGAGAACCTTTTGCCATATCCTTTCCCTGCGTCAAAAACCTCTGGATAAATTTGTAACAGTGCTCCATTTCACTGCGCCTGGCCTGGAGATATTCTGTCAACTCGGAGCTAAACATAATCACGTATCTCCTTCCAGGGGGAGTGTGAACAGCACAGCCATTCTAGATGCCAAGAAGATGCTGTCCCCTGACTCTTAACCCTACTTGTTTGAGGTCTTGGATTTCGGCAAGATGATCCAGCATTGCTATTTTGGATATTTAGTTCTACAAGCACTGTTACTGCCTTTTTCCTTTCTTATGCCTACTTTTTTGTTTTGTTCTCGTATGAGGTTTCTTATTAGAGGATAAACATAATACTGCAATTAAACTGCTTATAAGTAAGTGTGATACTGTGTATGATCTTGATTTCTAGCAAGGAATCCACCACATGCATTTAAACCATCAGATTGGCTGTTAGACCATCATGCAGTTTTATTCTTTCAATCTTCTTTGCTTTTTGTAAAACTACTGGTTATTCTTGGAGGTTACACAGCACACCATCCTAACTCTTAATGCTGTAAATTTTATGCTAGATCTGTGTGTCTGGTGTTTTGACAAACCTTCCTTAATCGTCTTGTATCTTAACATGTTTGGATTTTTTGTAAATTCTTCTACATGCTCCTCATTTCTTATGAAACCCCGACCTTGGGTCTATGAAGGTTAATTAAGACTTGACAAAATTTTACTCTCCAAAGCAGTAATGGTTCAGCACAGGGATCTTTGTCACAGAGCACAACTCCATACAAACAAATTCCATATACACTTGATAAAGTGCTCAATGTACTATCTAAGACCTGTAAAATCTGCCTGCCGTATTCCAGATGGCTAGCTCTGAGATAATAAGAATGAATAAAAACTTCATTAAACTGGTCTTAGCAGATAATGTTTGCTGGATCTTCAGGAAAAAAAATGGAAAGCTTCTTGCATTTCGCCAGCCACCTGGCTGCATTCCCAATGAGTCTTTTCTACAAAAATCACATTTCTAATCTCCCTTCTGTTGGGACTAGCATTAAAATGGGTGCTGACAATCTGGAAACAACAAGGTCCCATAATTCATTGCTCTGACAGATTTGCCCAATGTTTCACAAATGTGTTTAATCATCATGCCAAGAAGAAGAATGTTGATGAGTGGTTGCTAACTTTAAAACAAGAAGGCAGGAAGTAGACTCACGGGTACCGACATCTATGGTTTGACCACACTATTAATGCTTGGTAACCCCTTGCTACGGAGATACTGAAACACCTGAAAGCTATACAATTCTACTTTCACAGATAACACGGCGGTCAGGCCAAATGCATATAAAAGTTGCCTAGGAAAACTGTGCTAGGTGTAAACACACACATTTGAATATACTGTAGGTTTCTGGGTGAATTTATACTTCCTTTGGTCTTGTGAGCCAATAGAAAACAAGTAAGTCATATTCGCAAACATATCCTAAGGTTTTAGCGGTAAATGTTTTCATTTTCCTACTAGGATGTTCTTGTTAGCATCTTTGTGGAAACCATTCCCTTCCTAATGCACTACCACTGTTCATAATACCAAGGCCTCAATGGTTTCTTTTCCATCAGCAAAGCAAGGACAATTACCCTGAACTTGAAGAAGTACCTAGACTCTGTCTACAGTACGTATATAACCTCCTCAGATCTTAAAATAGAACACTCGTCAACAGTTCAATCAGCCATGAACTTATGCAGCTGAGGGAAAGACAGGCTTATTCAAGCTCCAGCTCGAAAGCCGCATTTAAGTGAATACAGTACGTTCGGCTTTAGTTTCCTCCCATAATCGTGTGGTGTTAAACACATATTTATTTGGGTCTGAATAGAAGCTGGCTTGGGAACAAATAGTTTTCTTGAGCATGGCTCATTCACCATAACCACATGACCTCTGGGGCTCATAAACAGTTAATTTCATGCTGCAGGTGATTATGCATGCATAAAGATATTGATATGCAGTCTATTCATACCAAAAACAGGGGCACTTTGAGATTCTAGTGATGCCATATGGTCTGGTGAATTCCCCATTTAATGATTCTACAACGGTACATCAAGTTTGTTGTAATTTGAATCATGACCTAACCTAACGGTCTAAGATATGTTATTGTTGAGAATCATGATGCTCTCCCCTGGTTAGAGTCTCGTCACCTGGTATGCACTCTGCTGGGCATAAATCTGCATATGGACAGGCCGTGACTCATGGGATTGCTGTGGATTGGGGCTGACCGGAGACTGTCACACCTTCTTTGAACTACTGTTGTGTTAGTCAGCTTTGAGGTCTGGTTTTCATCAGTGATTTCAGTTATTTAAAAACTTTGGCAGGAAGGAATTAGTGTCGGGTCTGTGGTTATTTTGGGAATTGCACTGACCCGTTAGTTCCCCGGGAGTTCTTGGTTGCTTAATTCTAATCAACTACAAACTGTTTTGAAAGGACGTTATTTACATTGATATTATTTACTAACCAGTGTCAGCCAAATGAGGATGGGTTCCCGTCTGAGCCTGGTTCCTCTGAAGATTTCTTATACATACTGTATCATCTCAGGGATTATTATAATATCTATTAGGGATAGATGTTAGAGATATATACAGTAGTAACTTCATTTTGAACTCTGTTGCTATAGTTATGCAAAGTAGTGTAGTAGTAGTACAGTTTTGAGACAATTCGAATTGTTGAAAGCTATATACAAAAAAAAAAATGATCAGATTCATCTCCATATTGAATTCCACAATTGTCAGAGAAGTGGACCAGCAGGTAATATTGCTTTTTTATATCTCAGAGCTCTGATCCAGTCTTGAGTTACTGTATCTGTAGAGTTTTGCATTGTTCCCAATGTCCATATGGCTTTCTTCTGGGTTCTTTGGATTCCTCATATCCACTAAAACATGCCAAGATGGTTTCCATGCTGTCTAATGACTGTGGTATATGACTCATAAGTGTGCATGTGTGTATTTTGCTTTGAAAGAATAAAAGTTCAATCCTGCCTTGGTGTCCCCGGTTATGCTCGGAATTTAGTATATACATGCTTACTGAAGATGAATGAATAAATGAATGAATTGGAGATATCTGTTGGATGATAACGCTTCAATTTTCAAGGATTTTATTTCAAGTATTTGCTCACTTTTAACACAGACACTTGTTGAGACAGACACTTTCTTTTCCACTAACCCCTCTATAACCTTTCTATTACCATGCTACAGCACCCTGATCCTGAACTCCTCTTCTCCTCTTTATTTTTGTGGTTAAAATAAATGAGTTTGATTCAGAAAAAGGAGGGACTCTCTCTTAATCTCAAGGTAGTTCTACAGAATCCACCCAAGCACATTCTTTTCCAATGAGATGCCGTCTGAACAAAGCTAACACATGCAACATACAGTAGAACTGCTGGCCATGAAACCTACAATTGACGAATGGCATTACATTATTAGGCATTATTTGTTTGCAACCAAAAAATATTTTTATTCCTAAAGGATCTGATATAAATGGTTCCTGTCATGCACCAATAAGGAATGTTAGTGTCTATGTGTTGAAATAAAAAGTTTTTTTTATTCATTCCTTGACATCGTCTTCTTTAATGTGGGAGAATCTTAATTGATAATTTATAAATTTTCCTTCCAAGAAAAGGGGTAATATCAATGGAATTTCACAGATATGAGACCAAAAAAAAAAAAAATGTCAGGCAATGCTTCTGAAGGTTGCCAAATTAATAAATATAGCAACCTTCAGAAGCATTGCCTGACATTTTTTATTTTTTTTTTTGGTCTTCATCTACTGAGAAACTTGATTCATTGGACATTGGACATGATACTTTCAAAAGGCATGCGTGATTGTTTCTGGATCTCAACAATTAACAATCAATCAGCTTACTTGCAAATTTATTGTGTAAATAATTCTATATTTGGCAGGAACCCCATTCTATTGAAATATAAAGTTCATTCTCTACAAGTATAGAGGGAAAAAATAATAACTACCTGATAAGACATTCTTGAAGTGAAATTTATTAATCCCAAATGGGTACACAGTAGGTAGGCAGAATTAGAAGAAGCACATTAGTGAAAGAAAAATATCAAAACTTGTATTAGAAACCACTTTGAGGAAACGTTAATAATGTATAGTTATGACCTATTTGTACAGATTTCAGAGTGCCTGACGAAGTAGCATTACATCCTGGAATCAGTTGAGGGGTAGTGCTGCAGTACTGCTGTCTTTGGTTTCCGTATTGCTCCTGAGTTTGGGTAGTGCAGGGGGTAGTGCTGCTGCTTTACAGCTCTGTGGTTCCTGATTTGCTCCTGAGTTCGGGTAGTACAGGGGGTAGCGCTGCTGTCTTACAGCCCCATGCTTCTCGATTTGCTCCTGAGTTTTTGTAGTGCAGGGGGTAGTGCTGCTGCTTTACAGCTCCGTGGTTCCTGATTTGCTCCTGAGTTCGGGTAGTGCAGGGGGTAGTGCTGCTGTCTTACAGCTCCATGCTTCTCAATTTGCTCCTGAGTTCTTGTAGTGTAGGGGGTAGTGCTGCTGCTTTACAGCTCTGTGGTTCCTGATTTACTCCTTAGCTTAGGTAGTGCAGGGGGTAGAGCTGCTGTTTTACAGCTCGGTGGTTCCTGATTTGCTCCTGAGTTCGGGTAGTAGAGGGGGTAGTGCTGCTGTCTTACAGCTCTATGATTCCTGATTTGCTCCTGAGTTCGGGTAGTGCAGGGGTAGTGCTGCTGTCTTACAGCTTTATGGTTCCTGATTTGCTCCTGAGTTCGGGTAGTGCAGGGGGTAGTGCTGCTGTCTTACAGCCCCATGCTTCTCGATTTGCTCCTGAGTTCTTGTAGTGTAGGGGGTAGTGCTGCTGCTTTACAGCTCTGTGGTTCCTGATTTACTCCTTAGCTTGGGTAGTGCAGGGGGTAGTGCTGCTGTCTTACAGCCCCATGCTTCTCGATTTGCTCCTGAATTCGGGTAGAGCAGGGCGTAGTGCTGCTGTTTTACAGCTCGGTGGTTCCTGATTTGCTCCTGAGTTCGGGTAGTACAGGGGGTAGTGCTTCTGTCTTACAGCTGTATGGTTCCTGATTTGCTCCTGAGCTTAGGTAGTGCAGGGGGTAGTGCTGCTGTTTTACAGCGCCATGGTTCCTGATTTGCTCCTGAGCTCAGGTAGTGCAGGGGGTAGTGCTGCTGCTTTACAGCTCCATGATTGGTTTTCTCCTGAGTTCAGGTAGTGCAGGGGGTAGTGCTGCTGTCTTACCGCCCCATGCTTCTCGATTTGCTCCTGAGTTCGGGTAGAGCAGGGGGTAGTTCTGCTGTTTTACAGCTCCGTGGTTCCTGGTTTTCTCCTGAGCTCGGGTAGTGCAGGGGGTAGTGCTACTGCTTTAAAGCTTTGTGGTTCCTGGTTTTCTCCTGAGCTCGGGTAGTGCAGGGGGTAGTGCTACTGCTTTAAAGCTTCGTGGTTCCTGGTTTTCTCCTGAGCTCGGGTAGTGCAGGGGGTAGTGCTACTGCTTTAAAGCTTCGTGGTTCCTGGTTTTCTCCTGAGCTCGGGTAGTGCAGGGGGGAGTGCTACTGCTTTAAAGCTTCGTGGTTCCTGGTTTTCTCCTGAGCTCGGGTAGTGCAGGGGGTAGTGCTACTGCTTTACAGCTTTGTGGTTCCCGATTTGTTCCTGAGCTTGGGTAGTGCTGCTGCTTCATAGCTCCAGGGTTTCTTGGTTTTCTCTTGAGCTCAGGTTGCCGTTTATGTGGATTTACACATTCACTCTCAATCTTAACGTACTTTAACAAATTTTTAAATCAATACCATTATTTGTGGAAGAATCTGCATTTAACACAACAAAACTGTAAACACACATGCAACTCCATAGTTAAATACAAAAATATGGGGTAAGCAAACAAACAAAAACATGTTCCTAGTGCAGTCCTGAAAAAAAAAAACAAGAAATCTTGGGAGTAAAGAAAATTCCAGGCCGTTACAGTGGCATTATTTAGTCATGTCTATAACTGTGAGTCCTATACAATTTTATACAAATAGTGGCCATGGTCCAATTGTGTATAATTACACTCTTACAGATGTAATCTCTTGAACTATTATAAATGAACTATTAATTTTTTATGAATTTTAGTTGTAAACATTTCCAACGTTTGATGTGGAGTTTTTATTAGTAGACATTTATTTATTTATTATTTAAAGATGCAGGCTCGGTTGCAAGAGGTCTTGAGCTTGGTTATATACCAAATCTCATTTTTTTTTATACACTAGCTGCATTCTCGATAGGTTGATTGATTGTTGATTCGTTTTATTCATTTGATTCATTTCAGCAGTTATGACAATAATATTGAATGTTAATTTTATATAATGCACTTTTTTAATTTGTTTCTAATCATTTCTATAATAAACTACAAAAAACTATAAAGGCTGCTGAGGCTGGATCGACTGTTTACACCTGATATAGCGTGAGTGATAAAAGGAACATGTTCCACAACATTAAACGTAAATAGTAATGGATAAAAACCATGATGTGTCACAGCTGAATAAATGAACGACTAGCAAACTGTGGTGTTAGAAGAATAAAATACTTCACCATACTTCAGGATTCACTGATTTAATTTTATCTCTTCAGGGTCAGCTATGATGCTTTGGCGTTGTGCTATCACTGTGATACATGATGGCTAACACATCAACACTTGAACCTGTCTCAAACTGCTGTGACCACAAATCTCTAATGGCTGCTCTGGACGTGAGTCATGTTTTTACGTCGTGTTCATTAGACCATTTGCCCACTCGCCTGAATACAGCACCTCAGAAGTCATCCAGCGAAAACAAACTCCACTTCGCAGCTGTAGAAGCTTTCTAGTTTCGTTTCCCCCAGTGGCTTACAAGAGTCAATATTTTCTCTCCATCTTCCTCAGCTTGCTTTGTTTTTAATGGACTTGAAGCAGCCGGGTGGTCCGATCACTTCACAAGCTGTCTGAAGTACGAGATTCTGAAATCCCTTACCCTGCAGATTAGACATCAACATATCTAACCAGGTTTCTCAGGCATAACATGTGCTCTGGACTAAACCTACAGTGAGTTGGGTTTTGTTTTTAAAACATTACCAGGACTAGGATAATTCTAAAAGGATCTGACATCGATTGCCACAAAGGTTGTTTCTGTTTCTTTCTAAATTTTTTATCAAAATATAAAGGGATTTTATTTTCCTTAGTAACAGCAGAGCTTTTCTAACCTCTGCACTTTCAACCTACTCAAATCACTTGAAAAGTAGACTTGAAATTCTCATCGACTCGACTGCCATGAATGTCAACACAGAAAATCCTTCACATAAGTATTCACCCCCACCTCTTGTGATCTTTTACAGGCTTGGTTCGGATATGGACTTATGAACTGGGATTAGATGTTAAGAATCTACACAAATAACACACAGTACTTAAGTTTGAGAACTTAACTAAAGTTTAAGAATCGTTAAGAGCTACCAAAACAATTCATGGACAAAATTCCACCACTGGAAATATATTAATCAAGGTTTGGTTATATAAGGAATAACAACCTTAGCTTTTCTGACTTAGCCCATCTGAACTCGGTCACTGATTAATTCACATCAAACTTAACTTACTATATTGTATGTCCAGTTCTATCTGTTATGTCAACAACAAACACACTAAAATTTCAAGTCAGCTGTCACGACTTAGACTCAAAGGAATGGATGTTACTTTAGGGTGTAGTAACAAAAATTGTCACGAAAACAGAGATAGGCAGAAGTATTGGAACAAGCCAAAATTAGGAATAGGCAAAATAAAAAATAAAAAATTGGGGCAGTCACAAACTCTGTCACAGTGTAAATTCAGATCCAATCCAAAACAGGCAAAGTTCAACATTAACGTCAGTGCTTGGCAGACGGAGCAGTAAGTGAGCGTATAGCTTGCAACAAGAACTGACACCAAGGGCTATATTATAAGTGAGAAACAAACAGACATAATGGGAAACAGATGCAAATGATTAAAAGTCTGGAGACTGTGAACATGGGATTGCTGGAAACGTAACACAATATAAACCAGCACTTAAACACTGGTCCTGCTTGATATGAATATTTTTTTTCCTTGACATTGTCATACAATAATGATGTGACAATCATGTAGATGTAACACAAACAGAGAAACACAAGACCTGCTGTTAGATCTTCGGTGTTTGTTTTATCAATTCAATTCAAATGTATTTTATACAAAAAAAGTTCAAAAATTTAAATGTGTTTGTATTTATCCCTAATAAACAAGCCTGAGGTGACTGTGGTGAGGAAAAACTCCCTTAGATGGAAGAGGTAGAAACCTTGAGAGGAACCAGACTCAAAAGTGAACCTCATCCTTATTTGGGTGACACTGAAGGTCAACTGATGGAGTTGACTTCTTATATTTAAGTGTCCAAAATCTTCATGAAGTGGAACACAACTGGAGTTGGTACAGTCTCTTGATGCCTCAGGATCCTCACAGGGTTGACCACTTCTCACTGAAGGCTTAAAATGTTGCACATGCTGAATATTCAATCTGTGTCTTATGAAATGTTCTAAAACAGCTGTCTTTAATTTAAAGTTCATTTCTCTAAACATTGATTGATTTTTTTTTTGCATTTATAGCCTAGAGCTCCAATCAGTGCAAGACTAAATTATTAGACTTCCACTTAATTACATTTTTTTGTTGCGATGTTGTTTTGCAGATGACATGTCAGAAATTAGTCTCTGCTTGTTAGTTTTCCTTTTTTAAACATGCCTTACTTTTACTGTCACTTTCAGCAAAACATTCTCGAAATGTCAAACTGACAGCAAGAAGAAGAATTTGTGACACGTAATAATGCTTGAAAATATTATTTAGATGTCTTCTTCCTCCAGTCCAACTTTGCAGCCAAATCCGCAAATGCTTTTTCAATGTCTCCTTTAATTTTTTGGAAAGCAACCATGTTGTAGTAAATATTAGGATGCAAATGAATATCTTTTCTGCTACGCTAAGGAATCTCTAACAATCCTGCCGGGAACCTGAGTAAAACTATTATAATATGTATTTATTATTTACCTATATGCATTTTCACAGCCACTGCATCATGATTTTATGGATGTTCCCATTGTGGGGGTGTTTCAGGCTTTTCCTCAGGGTTCACCAGTTTCCTCCTTCAACACAAAGACATGTGATGTAAGCTGATTGGAATCTCTAAATTGTGTGTGAACTGTTGAGAGAGAGAGAGAGAGAGAGAGAGAGAGAGAGAGAGAGAGAGAGTCTGTATGTGTGTTGGCACGCTGCCCAAGGTGACCTCCCGTGTCCCCTGGGATTGACTCTTTGGTCCCCGCAACCCTGTGTAGGAATAAAGTCTTCAAAAAATGGATGGATGGATTGATAGAAGGATGGCTGGATGGTTTGTTGATTGATGGATTGATAGAAGGATGGATGGTTGATGAACTGATAGAAGGATGGATGGATGGATGGATGGATGGAAGGATTGATAAAAGGATGGATCGATGGATTGATAGAAGGATGGCTGGATGTATGGATGGCTGGGTTGATTGCTGGATAAATGGATTGATAGAAGGATGGATGTATTGATAAATTGATAGAAGGAGGGATGGATGGATGGATTGATAGAAGGGTTGATGGACTGATAGAAGGATGGATGGATCGATGTATTGATAGAAGGATGGATGCATGGATGGATGGTTGGATTGATATAAGGATGGCTGGATGATTTGTTGGATTGATGGATTGATAGAAGGAAGGATGGATGGATGGATTGATAGAAGGATTGATGGATTGATAGAAGGATCGATGGATTGATAGAAGGATGGATGGATTGATAGAAGGATGGATGGATGGACGGATGGATAGATATTCCAATTGGTTCTTTGATTTTTGGACACCATGTAGAATAATTTAATGTATACACCCAAAATATTGTCATTTTTAAACTTAGACTCATTAGACACAGCCGAAGCGTCATCATTTCCGAGTTCTGAGGCTTCACCCAACTCAAATGAGTGTACTGTATGTCAGAACACCTGAAATGTATAGAAATCCCAAGAACGTTGAACAAACTTATTGTTCACACTGTACCTAAATAGAAATTAGCATGTGTACGTACATAAGTTGACTTTTTTAATTGTTTCTCTATCTCTATTCTTTTTATTTATCATACGCTATTTTTTTTAATTGCCCCTACACCATATTAATGAAGCTTATTTTCTTTCATCTTTTCTTTCACAAAGCAGCATCAGTTTCTTCACCCTGTATTTCAGCTGTACAGTTCACTTCAGTAGCACTTTTAACATTAGACCTCGTCAAAGTAACACTGGAGAAATCTGGATGTGGATTTATATTTAGATCCTAAACGAACGGTGGCAAGTAGAGTCTTCTGGGACGAGTCAAAGTGAGGAAGAAACTTTGAAAATGATCATATTCCAAAAGTGAAATAATTCTCTTCTAGGTGACAAAGGCTAGCCAGAGAGCAGCACTTAAAGTAAAATAAAGCTAAAAGTGTGTTGAATCCTGTTATGATAGGAGCATTTCTTAACAGTTATACATCTATGTTACAGTATTCACTGCAGTAGGGATAAGAGCTGAACATTAACTGGTTCTGGGTAGAGAAAGTCATTAATCTGTCCATGTGGGACCCGAAAGTGAGAGCGTCGAAAGGAATCAGTCAGGTACGTTGGATGACAACAGCCACAGCAATAGAAGATACCAGGACTGAGGTGGATCTGGAGGTGGAAATACAACCTGGATAAGATTCCAATCTATCACTGGGTGAAATACACACTCTTATTCTCTTCTTCTACTTCTTCTTCTTCTTCTTCTTCTACCGCTTATCCAGGGCCGGGTCGCGGGGGCAGCAGTCTAAGCAGGGATGCCCAGACTTCCCTCTCCCCAGACACTTCCTCTAGCACTTCTGGGGGAATACCAGGGCGTTCCCAGGCCAGCCGAGAGACTTAGTCCCTCCAGTGTGTCCTAGGTCTTCCCCGGGGCCTTCTCCCAGTTGGACATGCCCGGAACACCTCCCGAGGGAGGCGTCCAGGAGGCATCTGGAACAGATGCCCGAGCCACCTCAGCTGACTCCTCTCAATGTGGAGGAGCAGCGGCTCTACTCTGAGCTCCTCCTGAGTGACCGAGCTCCTCACCCTATCTCTAAGGGAGCGCCCAGCCACCCTGCGGAGGAAACTCATTTCGGCCGCCTGTATCCGGGATCTCGTCCTTTCGGTCATGACCCAAAGCTCTGGGGCAATTTAGAGTCAATACTCTAAATGTAGACTCATCAACAACCAGAACTGATCTGCACGTGCACACACACACACACTTGAACCTTCATTCATTTGATGTTTTGCACATGACATTTCAATATTTCAACCATCTGCAAGTTTGCGAGTTTAAGTTTATGTTTATCTGTGAAAGCTTATCTGCGAACCCAGATAAAAATGGGAGTTTTGCATCAGTAAGAGCATCCAGCATAAAACCTGTGCTGAATCTAATGTGATCCTTTGTGGCGACCCCTCACAGCGAGCAGTCGAAAGAAGGGAGAAAAAAGTATTGTACAGTATACAGAATGCACACGAGTCATCACTCTTTTGTGTATTTGTCCTGTAGTATATTATATTGTCTGTTTGCACTGTCTTGTCTCCCACATGATGCATTTAATGTAGCTAGGACAACTTACTTTAAGTGCCTAGCTTTGTGTTGTTTTCATGTAGCACCATGTTCCTGGAGAAACTTTGCTTCATTTCACTAGGAATAGCATCAAATAGATATTGACTTGACTTGACTTGACTTGACTTGATACCCCACCTATCGGTGTGGTTCCTGGGAGGTTGGAGAAAACCAGAGAGCTAAGACATACCAACCAGTTGCTAAGGTTCTTCTGAATAAATGTTCTTCATCACTAAAGCCACACACAAACTGTATGTGTTTATGTAACAGTCTAGACATCTGACTCTATCTGCCTCTCAGTGTTAATAGACTCGTAGCTCTTCGTTTCAGCCCGGCGTCTCCTCCTCTCCAGCTAGCACCTGCGGCTCTGTGACATTTAGAATTTATATCTTCATAATATCCGCACAGGAGCAAGCACAAACCGTTAAGAATGAATATAAACACGCTCCTTATATTAATCATAGATGAAAAAACATTGTCATTCACACCACACTACCGGCCTATTACACCCTAACTTCTGCTCTTGCATCACAAAGTTATTTTTCCCACCAGATAATTTATTGTTTGTTGACTCACTCGCTGGCATATTTGCTTAGCCGTGTTTTGTCTGCTGTAATTTTGAAGCTGACGTAGATTTTGGAAGAAAAAAAAAAGAAAAAGGAAAAAAAAAATGAAGACAACTTTCATGCCATTTTGGCAAAGAGTGACATGAGGTCTGTGAGCAATGTCCTTTTCAGCTGAGCACACTGGATGGGTCTCTCATCCTCACTCCACACTCCGTTTGAGCTAATTACATTCACTTCAGTGCCTTAGCCAAAGCTACGGCTCTGTGCACTCTGGATGAGTCTCTCTCTCTCTCTCTCTCTCTCTCTCTCTCTCTCTCTCTCTCTCTCTCTCTCTCTCTCTCTGAACCAGAATATCAGCCTTTGAGTCTCATTTATTCTGAGCTTGGTTTTAATTGAAGTTAGGAAGTAGCAGTTGCATATTGGCTTCTTATTACAACTTTAAAATATGTTAATGGCTGGAGAAGACTAGTTACCTTGCTAGACATTTTAACACAGAAGCAGTGCACTCGGTAGTGAGTGAGCACGTTTGAATATATCTGCTTTAGATACTTATCACAGTAAGATACTGTACACACTTAGTTTTCTCACATGATAATTAATTTCTTTTTCTTTGTTTTTTTTAATTTTTTTTTTATGTACTGCTATTGCTACTAAACAAACCTTTCCCAAGGGACGTAATCATTTTCATTCATTTTCTACCGCTTATCAGAACTACCTCTGGTCAGAGGTACACACACACACATTCTTATTCACACACACACACACACACACACACACACACACACACACACACACACACACACACACACACACACACACACACACACACTACGGACAATTTTCCAGAGATGCCAATCAACCTACCATGCATGTCTTTGGACCGGGGGAGGAAACCGGAGTACCCGGAGGAAACCCCCGAGGCACGGGGAGAACATGCAAACTCCACACACACAAGGCGGAGGCGGGAATCGAACCCCCAACCCTGGAGGTGTGAGGCGTACGTGCTAACCACTAAGCCACCGTGCCCCCCGGATGTAAACATATATGAATATATTCAACAAATAATGAAACGGAAGTGAATACAAATCCCTGTACTGTACTGTGCACTCTGTATTTTACCACAAACCCTACCACTTTTCTCCACTTTGCATGGTGGTGAATAACCCGACTTCAAATTTTACTCTACGACATGCATTTTATTTATTTATTTATTTATTTATTTATTTATTTATTTATTTATTTATTTATTTATTTTGATTGCCTGTAATCATCATTTAAAAAATAAAATTAATAAAAAAAGAGTTACGATGAAATTAGAATTTAACTCTACAGGTAGGAAAAAGAAGTAATATAGAAAATATTAAAGTACAGATAAAGGGTGTAGTTATACAGTATATTATAGACTTACACAGGTGCAAGTATTTCATTATTAATCTTTAAAGCATTCATATTACAAAACCTTTAGTCTGATTTAGACTATCAGGACCGTGAGTAAGTGGCTATTAAGGATGGTGGAAATGCGACACACGGCTCCTCACATTCAGGTTAATGAATGCGGTCTTTGTTCGAGCCCATGTGGAAGTAGAAAAAAAAAACAACTCCTGCTTATACAACATTGTTATTGCATTCTGCAGGATCTTAGTGCACACCTGTAGTATCAACCACAAGCCCTATGAACCTTCCTGGTTATTTGAATTAATGTATTAACTCAACTACTAAACACATCCAGATGGTGTCATTGTGTTAGACCCACTGATAGACAAAATGCTCTCACCTTCACGGTGTTTACTTGTTACATAAAACAAAGGGAGCATTGTGTGTGTACAGCAGAGGTAAAGTTTGAATAATAGCCTAAATAGCAGGGCATAATGAATGGCTTCCTCTTTACAACCATTGCATTTGTGTGTGTGTGTGTGTGTGTGTGTGTGTGTGTGTGTGTGTGTGTGTGTGTGTGTGTGTGTGTGTGTGTGTGTGTGTGTGTTACACTTCTCAGCCACTCTTCTTCGGCTGTGGCAGCTGGCACAAAGCACAGTAAGATGAATGGGGTGTTTCTGGGATGTCGTCAGTGTGCAGGTTTGGTGCAGGGTAAGCATGTGCGGTGCAGGCCGAGATGCAGCACTCAGGAAAGATGAGTAGTGTGATTTTATTTAACAGCCCATTTAACATCTTATTTTGCCCGTCATCTAGCATGACGCATATGTCACATAAACACCGCATGTCCACTAGAAGACAAAATGACAGAACGTTCTCTCCTGCATGTTAGACGCTTTCGGGTTTCCGAGCAGTAGGCTTTAAAGTGACCATGAACACAAAGAGCTTTTTGTAACAAACGAAGCATGGCAGCAAAGTCAGAGTCAAGGGCAGAGTGGGAATGAATAAATGACCCAAAATTCAACAGTCCAAAAGGCAGAGGAAGGATCGATACTAACAGATCACACACACAAAAAAGTTATTAATGTAAAAAAGATAAAAAATATGCCAAAGCTTTATAATAAAAATTGTAGCTTTATAATATTTTTTTTTATAATATAAAAAAAAAGGGTGCACAAATTTATGCACCTGTCTAATTTGGTTTTGATGCATATTGCGCATTTTCTGTTAATCCGATAAACCTCATTTTACTACCGAAATATTACTTTAGTGTCCTTCGGTTATTTGATAGATCAAAATGAGATTGCTGACCCAAACACCCACATATTTCTAAATGAAAATCATGTAAATTTTCAGGGGTTCCTAAACTTTGGCACAACGACTGGAACTCTTTAGAGCTAGGGTTTTCCCATGTAAGGGGAATTCAGAAGTATTCAGAAGTTAACTAGAGGAAATTTAACAGGACAGAAAGCAGCGCATACTTTTTTAAAGCAAATCAAAATGAACTTTGTGTCTATGAAAGAAAGAGAACTAGAAAAAAGAGTGTGCAAGAAACTTTGTGTGCATATTTATAATGAAACTTAAATTAAAGAAAAAACACAAGGAATAGACCATGACCAATTCCGTGTTATGCTAAAGCCGAAAAAAAAAAAGTGAATGATCTGCTCCAGTTAACCCCACTGTGGTTCTCTGCAGCAGAGACAGGAACAGTTTATCTCTCCAGTGCCAGGCACTCACACACACCTTGTACTCCCGAGCCTCTCTGCATACCAAAACACTGGCGTGTTCTCAAGTTACACCCCTGATATATGTCCAACTATGGACATAAGGATCTCTGCATGCCAAGTCCACCTCTCCCACAGACATAGTTAGGTCCAGTAGAGTAGAAGTTCCCCTTTTTTCAAGTCAAGTCAAGTCAAGAAGATTTATTGTCATTTCAACCATATACAGTATAGCTGTTACAGTACACAGTGAAATGAGACAACGTTTCTCCAGGAACATGGTGCCACATAAAACAAAGAGAGGGCTAAGGACATGTAAGTAGTCCTAGAGACATAAAGTGCAACTGTGCAACCTGGTGCAAACAGTGCAGGACAAGACAGACAAGACGGTGCAGGACAAAAGACAATACACAAAATACAAAAAAGAGCGCCGACCGACCGGTGTCAATACTTTATGCAAATACTGTAAGTTCAGACAATATTGCGTGCAGTAATACTCGACTGAACACATTTTTTTAGCAGCAGGTCCCTGAGATACAGTAGTGTATAAGATTGTGCAGAAACAGCAAAAATTGAAATAATTTACAGTATGAGCAAAATGACTGAAATGTTAGACAGTGTGTGCAAAGAGCAAAACAGTAAAAAAAAAAAAAGTGTGCAAAACAGCATGTAAACAGTTTGTAAACAGTAAGCACGTAAACAGTTTGATGACTGTAAGTAGCATGTAAACAAGTCGATAGATGTACAGTATATTAGAAGTGTGTGTATGTAGTGTAGGTCTGTGCAGTCCATACAGATGATGTGCGTGTGTATGTTGTGCTCAGTACAGTTCAGTTTTAACAGACGTCCGAAAAAAAAAAAAAAAAGTTTGGTCTAAAAATAATTCCATTGTCTCACTCTCTGCTTCACTCTCATTCTTTTCTCCTACAAAGGTAATGACCTGAACCTCAGTGGTCTCAGCTTGTTACTCTCCTGAGCGCTTGTAGCTTCAAGGTCACTAAACCTCTTACCCTCACCCCGTCCTCGCCCGAGGGCGGCCGGTTCTCCCGCCAATGGACACGAATGACAGCAAAAATAGAAGAAGAGAGGAAATGGAGTGCAAAAAGAAAAAGAAAGAAGCTAAAAGCAGCAATAGATGTCTCAAAGCCATGAATCTACTGTACTGTACACCTTCATCTTGTCATCTCTTTTTTTGGGATACACGAAAGTGCTAAATTAATTCCCGAATGAAATAAAATTCATGATTTAGGGAGATTTATTAAGTACGGTAAGATTTTGTTCATTATTTAATATACTTCCAGTTCGGATATTAATCTCAGAGGACTACACGTACTGTGTTTTGACTTCTAAATACGAACAATACAGAATGTATTCAGAAGCACAAAGGAAAGCTAATAGAGCCCATAAATGAGCAACATTAGCACTGGGTTGCAATGCTGTTGTTGGCAATTACAGCTTCAAGATTTCTGTGGTAACAAGTAATTAGTGGGTTGTTTTTTTTTTCCCCCAGCACTGTGGTTCATTCATCTTGGCAAATCATTTTCAGTTCCTCAGGGTTACAAGGGTCCATTTGATGTAATTTCTAAATCCTCCACAAAAAAATAAATAAATAAAAGAATTCAATATTCCATGTAAGACCTCGTTGAGTTATTTGTGATGAAGGTTTTATGGTTGTTTTGTTGAAATGTCCATCTTTACCCCAGATGCTCCGCAGTACGTTGCTCCGTTCGTGATTCCTTCAATGACGTGCAGAGAATAATGCAGTGTGTATAACATTTACAATTTCAGTTTGATCTCTTTAGTACTTTTATCATCGGATATTGTCACAAGACAACATCGCAGGAATATATATATATTCGTACAGAATCCAGAGGAAAAATTACCTGAGACGATATGAGAAAGAAACCTTGAGAGAAATCCAGACTTCAAAAGTGAACCCATCCTGTTCTGGGGGACATGACATAAAGCTCCATCCTTCATACTTCACTGTAGGTATGGTGTGGTGTTCTTGAGATCACGCAGACATGTGGTGTTCTTGAGATCACGTATGACAAGCTTGATTATTTCTGGAGAGTTTTGTTTTTGCTTTGTCTGACGTGAGGACGTTGGTCCAGAAGCGTACTGATTCGTTACTGATTTAGCACTGACCATGTTCTTGACTTGACCATATAAGGAAGTGCTAACACAGTGGATAAGGTCTTGGACTACTATTTGAAGGTTGTGAGGTCGCATACCAGGATCACCAAGATCCTTTTGCATCAAGGGCCCTTGAGAAAGGCCCTTAACTGGCAACAAATGTTTATCTGTATAAAGGATAAATCTTCCTAAGGCTGTAAACCATGTTTACAAATTCCTTGTCTCCTTCTTAACACTGATATATGTTAATCAAGATGTTCTATTACGCGACACTCAAGTCTGAGTGTCGGACATTATCTGCAATAAAGGACCCTGAACTCCTAGAGTACCGCAAATGACATTAACTCGGGTTTATTTGGAAGCCCACTTGTCCTGCTTCTTCTGCCTTAAAAGCATCATTGACCTCATGGGATTATGGGATGGACATTTATGGATACAGTTTGCATGTGGGCTGCGGTCTGGCAACGGTTAAGGACTTGTACTCTTAACCAGATTTTCATGCGTTTAAATCCTGTGGTTGGTTGGAGGGGTTGGGGGCTTGGGTGTAGGATGTGGTTGGGATCGAGGTGGGGCTCAAGACGCTGACACTGCGTTCTGTGTTCCTTTGCTTCACCTCATACATGAAAAGAGATTAAATAACATGCAGAAGACAGAAATCCTTCTCTGACATTAAAGATTTATTGGGCCTCGGGTACAAAATGGGATACGAACAAATGTAGTGATGAATCTTTTTAAGGAGCGTTTACACAAAAACATGTGTACTTGTAACTCATTTGATATTAACAAAATCCCAAAATCTGGTCTAAATAAGACTATCCGATCAGTTAGGACAAAAGTAATGGCACCTGTAAACAGAGGAAGAGTCAGTGTGTGTTTGCAGTAGGTGATGTGCTAAAGTGTCTGAGCTACATTATTAGAGCATGCCGCATTTCGAAGGTTTGCGCTTAATTACTTCAGGTTCTAAACCCTGCTTTTATGCATTACTAAAGAAATACATCACACATGTCATTTAGAAGCGAGGTTAGTGTTGCTTTTTCCCCCCGAGGTATCAAATTCTGATCGTAATCAGGATCGTGGCTTTTGCAGTGTTAATTTCACGTTGCAGGGACAAACATGTACAGTGTGAAACAGTGTGGCGTTAGAAGGTCAGATGCTTAGCAACAGACGCGGATATCTGATATCACATGCTAGGTACAGTCACAGAAACTCTATGTATTGTGGAAACAGTACGTAGTTGCAGTGTTTGAGGGGAAAATACAAAAGAAATAAAAAACATATCAGTTGGAGTGAAGATAAGAGAGTGTTAGCTTTTACATTTATGCTCCGACAAACTGGATGGCAGTAAGAAATAATCTGGGAATTGACAGAATTATACTGTATGAGGAAGCTCAACCACATGGCAAATTTATAAAGGCCAAAAAAGATTAGAAAGTTGTGAAAGAGATAACAATAGCTACTCGTGAGACAACCCATTCTTTAAATCAGCTGGATTTACCCAATTATAGTTGGTCATGGTGCAATAGAAGATCCAGCGTTTAGAAATGTACAGTGTGAAACGTCAGATTATGAAGAGCCAGGATTAAATGTTAATCCCGGGTAAATTATGAGCAGTGTGAAACCACAAACAAGATAAACCCAGGATTCTGTTTAATCAGAGTTTCCACTCACACTCAGAGTGTGAAAACCCCTTTTGTTTTGTTTTTTTTTAGCTCTATTTAAGTTTTACCTTTTGTGGAGTTTTGTGTAGCGAGTATGAAGAAATCCTGACGTGGATTTTTACTTTGGTTTGAACTAAAAGAACGTTGACACACAGCTTTAAGGGAAGGATAAATGAGGCCCAATATTCAGACAGATAGCCATTATTGAGATTAAATACCGTTGTCTTAGCGTATAATGAGCGAACGACGGAATCTCTGCAACTTCTACGTTGTGGGACAAATGTGTTCAGGTCAAAAGTGAGCTGTGAAATTTAGACAGACAGAAATAAATGTGAAAGACATATTGTATTATTGCTTTGTTGAAAGTAAAGTAAGGAACGTGTGAGACACTTCTCTGCTTGTCCACTAAAAAGCAACATAAAAATGTCCTCACACGCTAAAGCTAATCTTGACGTATCTTCTTCATAAATTCCAAATCTCAAGAAAATATATATATATATTGACACTTTGTCCTTATCGATTTATTTTATGAACTATTATGTGACGCTGCCGTTTTTCCAGACACGCAGACGGCCGGGGACACACAGTAGATGCAAAAAAGAGAGACAGTGACATTTAAGTGATAAAGCTGAAAGGGAAAGAAGTCGTTATTTCAGGGTAATTTGACGAAACACAGTTAACAAATGTGTGCAGTTTACAAACACAGTTTTCAACAACAAATAACTATGATGAATGTCTCATATTTTGAATAGTTTCTAGAAGTAAATTGCTCTTTTTATTCATCGTTTAGGATTTCATTTGAAGTGAGTGTTTAATCAAGATTCTGAGAATATTTTTATCGAATATTTTTCAAGACTGAAAAGCTTTCTAATCTTTTATTAATAGATATCGAAGATTATATGAGGAAGAATCGAAGAACTATCCGTCATATGGCATAGTACGTTGTGAGAATGTTGCAGGAATGTTATTTTAGTCTTATTCTGCAATCGCTGAGATGCTCTAACATCTGTATGTTACTAATGTAATGAATGTAACATAAATGTAAACATCTTTGACACAGCACAGAAATGTCATAAAGACAAATTATGTCTTTTCTGTCGCTGTGGTACTCCGGCCCTGTGTCTGAGATGTTAGCGTTCCTCTAAATGATATAGCAGCAGAATGTATATATATATATATATATATATAATTTCTGCTCTGTGTCGGAGATGTTATCTCTAATTATCTCTAATAATGTTATCTCTAATGATTGGTCACAAAAAATAATCCCTACGCTATCTAATCTGTATCATTTTATTAGAAATGGCATTATTTACATTTTACATTACATTTACTATTTACTGTAGAGCGCCACCCAAATGAGGATGAGGTTCCTTTCTGAGCCTGGTTCCTCTCAAGGTTTCCTCCTCGTGTCCTCTCAGGGAGATTTTCCTCACAGCCGTCGCCTTCGGCTCGCTCATTAGCGATAGGGATAGATAGTTAATCTTATATAAATTTATTTTAAACTTTAATTGTATATATTCACTTATTTATTTTTATTCTTATTTCTTCTTCTTCTTCTTCTTCTTCTTCTTCTATATTTATTTCTGTCAGGACCACTTATTAGATGAATATGAATTATTAGATGATATGCATACGGTTAGTGTTGGCGGTATGTTTCTGTTCTGGGCAAGAATCCACACGCCCGTCGGTGCACATGCACGGACAGAGCGGGGAGAGCAGCGACTAGAAAATACAATAGACCCCCGTATAACTTAACCACTAGCATGCATGGTATTGATATGCTCACTTACGTGTTTTTGGAAAGTAATAAATGAATGGATAGATAGATAATTAAATAATTAGAGAGAGAGAGAGAGAGAAAAATATGTGGAGATTTATGACGTAAACTGGTACAGCGGACACGGGTTCCGGCATGGTGGAGTCGGGGTTGGAGGAGGGAGTTTAGATCACGGCAGCAGCGAAGCGCTAGAGTGGCTCTATGAATGGGAATTTAAATGATCGGGTAATATGGATGTCGTAACCCGATTGGTGTGCGTCGTGGACAGCTTATTAACAGCTGATGCACGCTTGACTACGTGGCCTGCCAGAACTAACACGATGCTTGGTTTCTTTTTCTCTCTCTTCTGTTCCCATACTTCTATAAAGCTGCTTTGAGACAATGGGAAAGTGTTAAAAGTGCTATACAAATAAACTGAATTGAATTGAATTGAACTAACTCACTATCATTATTAAATATTGTATACAATACATTTCTTCTTCCTCTTCACTTTCCGGCCATTTTCTTCTCCGATAAAGAAACTCTTAACCCTGTTAAACTTCCTCCTCACGACTCCTAACACTTTTTGACTTCCAAACGCCCACGACTGCTGTCATTATCTCCATTACGCTGATTATTTTTCGATGACAACACGCCATGTTGTGTTTGATCTTGACACGAACACGTTACTGAAAGCTCTGATCTTCTTGTAATCCCAGCTCCTGAAAGTTTCAAATGTTTTCACACGTCCATAAATGAAAAAAAAAAATTCTAGTCTAACGGACGTGTAGCACATAAACCCTCAGGACAATCTTTTATTAGACGTCTGAGTGTTTGTAAATTCAAGCTGACTTTGTAAGCCTCCGACATCAATATCTCGACAAAAGCACTCCAGCAATCGCATACCGCACATAATAACATGGTGACGACTAGCCTAAAGATGGTAAAAAGAAGAAAAGCCGACATAGATGTGGCCATTGTTTGCTCATATGGCAGCCAGATCCACAGATCCTCACTCTTATCAGCGAACACTTCTTGATGTTGCATGTTGGAGTTACACAAAAGCACAGATGGAAATCTTTCTAACTGTCAGCCTGTGATGTCCTCAGCATTAGATCATCACTCAGCAAAGGGCTTTGACCTTAATGACTTTCCAGACCATTGAGGTTTGAAGTTTGAGGGGTTGTGATAAAGCCCTGATTTCATACGCACCAAATATAGACGTACACAAGTTCCTATTGTTAGATACACTGACAAAACCAATGGCACAAATCCACCAATACTGGTATAAACAAGTGCAGATCAAACACGATGTTAGTGTTGTGTTGACGTCAACAATGCGTGACAGGATCTACGGATTCACACGTTTTTTACCATTTTCCTGTGAATGATTTGTTTGTTTTCACGTGCTAATTATTCTCATGCTTGTTTCTCACATGGTTTTACTTTATTCTTTTTTTTTTTATAAGACAAGGATTATTATTTCTTTTTTGTAGCACATATCCTTTTTTCATCTAGCGTAATCCATGTGATCGCATATTTTTTTTTTTGTTTTGTTTTTTTTGTTTTGCACATGGTTTCAGTTTACATATGTGATTTTTTTTGGACATAATTACTTTATTGGACTGCGGATGGGATTTTTTAAATATTTTTAGTAATTTTAGTATAAATAGTCTTGATTATAAATGTCTTGATTTTAATATCTAGGGCATCAGGTGTCTTTTTTTTCTCACATGATTTTTTCCACACATTTAATTTTTGTTTAATTGTGTTTTTTTTCCCCAACATTTTTTCATATTATTATTATTATTATTATTATTATTATTATTATTATTATTATTATTATTATTATTATTATTATTATTATTATTATTATTATTATTATTATCTACAGCACAAGCTTGATTTTTTTTCAAGTGTCCATTTTCATATCTAGGGCACTTCATGAGTTTTTTTCCTCACATTTATTTCCACAAAATTAATAAGTTATATTCTCACATTAATTTCCATTAAATAATAATAATAAATTAATAAAACAAAATTAACATAAAGGAATGTTAGGGCAAAATACTGAAGAGCATTTTATTTTGTTTTATTATCTGATATCTCGCATGATTTTTTTATTTGTTTATTTATTTTTATTCAAATTAAAATTCACACAAAGAACACAATCATACACAACTGTCCTTAATATGAAAATACGGACAATTAACACTAAAATAAAAGAATAACAATTTAAAAAAGGCACAAATTTTAACATTTTAATTTTTTATATAGTCAGATATGAGTTTATATTCACACGTAGGATATGTGGTTTTATTACTCATCACATTTATACTCAGTTTTCGACACATTTCTGACACGTGTTTGTCATTTCTGGGTAACACACTGCAGTGCGTCTTCACGTGTACAAACATAGAAAGTGACAAGAGTTTAAAGGAAGCCGGAAGAAGCGAGTACTGAACATTCCGGATGATGTTAATTAGTCCGGTTGCTGGATGAGAAACGAGAGAGCACCATATGTTGTTTTCTTTATATCTCTAAATAAAAATCAGCTGGAACGCAGTCTGTAGTACAGGAAGCTTTACTGCTGATCTCTTTTACACAACTAAAGAACACAAGCTGCTTCTGGGATGTTGCCCCAACACACACACTCACATTTACACACACACTTACACACACACACTTACACACACACTCACATTTACACACTTACACACACACACACTCACACTCACACACACACTTACACACTCACACTCTCACACACACACTTACACACACATTTACACACACACTTACACACTCACACACACACTTACACACTCACACACACTTACACACTCACACACTCTCACACTTACACACACACACTTACACTCACACTTACACACTCACACACACACTTACACACACACACTTACACACACACACACTCTCACACACACACTCACACTTACACACACACACTCACACTCACACACTCACACTTACACACTCACACTTACACACACACTCTCACACTTACACTTACACACACACACACACACACACACACACACACACACACACACACACACACACACACACACACTCACACTCACACACACTTACACACACACACTCTCACACTCTCACACTTACACACTCACACTTACACACACACACACACACTCACACTTATACACACACACTCACACTTACACACACACACACTCACACACACACACACACACACAACACACTCAACAGACACAACCCACACACACAACAGACACACACGTACACCACACATACGTACACATACCTACACACACTTCCTACCTAAAACATACAACCAGTCAAAGCCTCCACATTCATACACATGGATGCTTATAGCATTGCATTTCCTCTGCAACACACCCACACACACACATTAAGCACTTCAGAGCGTACAGCAGTACAGAATTTATTTTTTCTGTGTGAACACAACGCACTGACAGTCTCTGTCCGTGTCGCAGTTTTGAGTACGTGCGTGTGTGAGTGCGTGTGTGAGTGAGTGAGTGAGTGAGTGAGTGTGTGAGTGTGTGAGTGTGTGTGGTGTTGACAGCCTGTCTCTGTGGTGTATGGTAGGTGGCGTGGAAAGCTCAGCAGATGCTGGCTGCTAATTGTGAGCTGGCAGCTGAGGTTTTGCAGAGCACCTGAGCTGTGTGAACAACACCGCCACATCGTCACACACACACACACAGTCAGACTATTCAAACTGAAAAAACAAAAAACAAATAAATAAATAATAGAAAATAATACATCGATACGCAGTCTTACGTCTTATCCAGAGTGCAGGATTTTGTTCAGTGGATTCAGATGAGAGAGTTGACAAGTGTGACAAATTAAAGGAAAAATGCATCGTCTCTAGTATGCTATGAATTCTAATGCTTATCATTTCCTGCCATGCTTTGGCTCCTGTCGTCCCTTTGAAAGAAGCGTCGCTGCAAATCAATATGTCCTTCTGATTGATAGCCTTTACTTCACGATGAAACATTTCTATCCTGACAGGAGAGGTCTCTTCTAGGGCTTGTGTAGATTAATGAACTGATCCATTCACTAGTCACCCCTGTGGGGATGCAGACCGCTTTGGGGCAGAGGGAGGGGAAAAAAAATACAGTCATGCAGGCAGTAATGACAGAGATGACTTAATTAGTCTGAAAATATTTGAGAACAGAAGACATGGAACGTTTTAAAATGTTCATATCACATTCACACATAGAGTGTATAAGGAATGGGGGCAAAGAAGCCTTTATTATCGCTACATATCCCAACTGAGGAGGTTGGGGTCGGAGTGCAGGGGCAGCTATGATACAGCACCGCTCAAGCAGGGATGGTTGAGGGCCTTGCTCAAGGGCCCAACAGTGGCAGCTTGACAGTGCTGGGGTTTGAACCCTGATCCTCCAATCAACAACCCAGAGCCTTAAACACTTGAGACACGTAAAGGTGAGTGTAAAGGTTTGTGCTCCTGGATCAGTTTGGTGCAATATTTGATGGCCGTAATACTAAAATTATATTTTTATGCACCTGCTCAGAGCCCTTACCCATATATATATATAAAACTGAGCACTTGAGGGTTTTAGGGCCTTGCTCAAGGGCCCAGCATACCGTCCAAGCAGCAGCTCAACACCTTACTGACTGAACTACCACTTCCCTTTATATATTCTAAATAAAATGTAAATTAAATCCTTCAGACCATTACCAGCGTTGGAGTTGAAAAGGTTGATAAGTTTGTTATATCTAATCTCACTTATCTAGGTTAATCAAATCCCACCACTGCCCATCTGCTACCTTTGGGCCCTTGAGCAAAGCCTTTAACCCTAAACTGAGTTGTATTAATAAGTTGGATAAGGCTGCCAAGAAGGTTATCCAGGTTGTACTAGGCTGTATGCAGGTTTTATAGACATAGCAGAGGGAAATTATTTTCTTGCACAAGCTGAGGTCAGAGTGCAAGGTCAGCCATGTTAGATTTCTCCTTGAGGTTTAGGTCCTTGCTCAAGGGCCCAGCTGTGCTAGTTCAGCTGTGCAGAGGCTCGAACCACTAACCAACATCAGAACCCAAGACACTTTGACCTATAGCGAAGAAATGAATGTCAGAGCGTAAAAATTAGTTGCCATGGAACCCTTCATCTCCTTCAGGATAACTCCAGATTCCACCTACACCAAAGTTTCCAGTAACAAAATGTCCTGAAGTGTCGTTTTGTCTTCTGCTATAACAACACACCAGGGATTATCATATTTATTCCAGAACATCATGCTTGCTTAAGGGCCCAGTGGCACAGTTGCAGCTTGGCAGTGCTGGGGCTTGAACCCTGATCCTTCATAAACAACCCAGAGCCTTAACCACCTGAGCCACCACTGCTCTAGGTTACTGCTTATATTTATATTTATATAACATACATAACTTTGTATTACTCCTCTGCTCTGTTTCACATGGCACTGATACTGGAGACTCCTTCTGTAGGTGCTTTATAAACCCCTTCTTGTGGTTACACCAGCCATGTGAACATCATTGACTTCATTGTTTCCCCGTCTGTTGCAATATATATATATATATATATATATATATATATATATATATATATATATATATATATATATATATATATATTTACAACAGAAGGAAACAATAAAGTCAATGATGTTCACATGGCTGGTGTAACAGAAGTCATCAAAATATAGAAATCAAGCAAATGATCATTTAATACTAGGGTGGATTAAATGATCTGAAAGTTTATCAAACTCCAATTGTTTCATTATTTGATATGTTTGATTTCCAGGGCAGATTAAAGGACAGAATTACAGCGCTGGAATCTCCACTGAAAATCCATTTTGCTTCACCACTTGGCTTAATGTGTCTCTGGGAAACAGGCCCAGTGATGGTTTGGATAGTTTTTTTTTTTTTTCTCCCAGCTCATCTGGCTCAAATCAGCAATAAACACTTTGATCAAACAATTTAAAGATGGCACAGGGATAATGGTTTCTCAACTCCAATGCGCTCTGGGCAATCATCTGAACCATTCATATAACCTTCTTATTCAATAGAATAATCTATATCTCTACAGCATTAGGAAGACGATTATATCTCCGTTATGGCTGTACAAATAGAAAGGATGTTTTGCTTCATATTACATCACTACTTCGTGTTATTAGAAACGGATTTGAATTTACTATTTGATGCATTTTTCAAGCCACACGGAAAGAATCGGGGTAAATCATTTCCTCTAGGCCGTTAGTCATGAGCTGAACTGACACCAGAACGAGAAAAGTGTCTGAGCATCAAGATGCCTCGTGTTACATGATCATAGGTTTGCTAAGTGTCTAAAATGTTCTTCTTGTAGTCAGTGCACTAGATTTGAGTACGACAGATCATATTACCTGGTATCTGGCTGAGACTGAGAAACCCAAAGGACAATTGTTTATTTTCATGTGAGCACCAGTGGGCTTATATACAGTAAAGCCAGCAGGATAAACAAAGACTACGTTCGTTAATAAGAATATTAATTAGCATAATGTTAACGTTGAGGTAGAATTAACACGCAATGCTGAAAGGACTTCCTTTTCTACCACCAGTAAGTTTTATCAATCCGTCCATCCATGTTCTGTACAGGGTTGGAGCCTGGAGTCTACTCCAGGGGCCAAAGGTGTATGACACATTGGATGGAGTGCCAACCCATCACAGGGCAATCACACACACTCACACACCAATTAACAGACTACGCATAATTCCGAGATGGCCATCACCGAAGACGTACGTCTTTGGACTAGAGGAGGAAACCGGAGAACATCCAAACCACCGTGACCCCCACCTTCCCCCATTAAAATGCCAAAAAAATGGATCTTGCTTCTGTTTTGTTGTGTTCATGTTGAGCATTGAAGGTCTTCATCATGTCTCACTTCACACATTTCATATGAAGCTCATACTGAATAAAAGTAAACAATCAGGACTTTAAGAATTTATAGTGTTGCATAAGTATTTCTGTTGGTATCTACAATAATAGGGGTGATATGTTACAGGATCCATGTTCATAAGCATAAAATGTGCTGTTTATCATCAACCTTTAAAACTCTGTTTAAGATTATTGTTATTATTATTTTACACGCGTCTCACACTGAAACCCAACAGAGTCTGCCAAAATCTGTCATTTGTTTACAATGATTGAAAATGTCTCATACTGTAAGGCATTTTCCAGTGCCAGAGTTTTGGTATAAAGGGTCATTATGCAACGCTCTTAAGTCTAATGCATGTGTGTGTTAGTGTTTTGATCCCTGACTGTGATTTCCTATACAACATACCTTTACACAATATCTGAGCATCATCTCAGTTGCTCTATCATAGAGATATTACTCAGTATGTTTGAATCTGCATCGCATTTGTTCCTGAGTCTTCGGACGCCTTGTATATACAACCGTTTCCTGTGTTACACCTCATCCTTTACTCCTATTTCCAGAGCTGGTAAAAAAAAAAAAACTGACTTGCTTTTACTGTGTAACCAAAACTTGCATCATAACATCCTCAAACGCTTGCATCAATAGTTGCCTACCCTGGCTTGACAACTTGCGTCATTTAAATTATATTCCTTGTGTTTGATTTGAAGAAAAGCTGCAAAGTACATTACGAGCAAGTAAATCTGACACCGAAAATGTGCCATCGAAGAGAGCGCCAGTGTACATAAATCACACTTCTGACACTCAGCTCAACAGCACAAGAGCTTTTTTAAATAGAAGACTAGTCCTCGGAGGTTTGGATGGCTGTCTGTGTCGTGTGACAGAACTTTCTGGTTTGACGATACAGTGTAGGAGGAATCGGAGCCCGAGCAGCACCACACTCACACGCACTCACACGCACTCACACACTCACACGATCAAGCAGGTTGTCAAGTAGCGCCCTGCATATTTTCTAATCCCCAGAGTAAGTGTGCTCATGCCCAGTTCTGTGGAAGGCTTTGCTTATGTGCTGATAAAAATATGGCACGATGTGTGAGTACAGGTTTCTTGGAGTCGAGGCGAGCTCGGGGCTGATGAAACGCGTTCCCGTGGCCAGATTCCAATCTGAATTCAAATGAGCCCTTACTTCCCTCGCTCGCTTCTACTCAGCAGGCAAAAACCAACATCTTAATTCAGTCCATTCCTGAACAGTCTTATCCTGAACATTTCATCTTGAATAAGATGAGGTCGCATGATTTTACCCGCTGCACTCCTGAACCTTAGATTAACTCATGTGAACGTGGCCAGGGGAAGTGAGCTTACTTCCGAGGAATACTTGCATGGGTGTGTTTCTATGGAAGAAGGGGGGCACGGTGGCTTAGTGGTTAGCACGTTTGCCTCACACCTCCAGGGTTGGGGTTCGATTCCCGCCTCCGCCTTGTGTGTGTGGAGTTTGCATGTTCTCCCCGTGCCTCGGGGGTTTCCTCCGGGTACTCCGGTTTTCTCTTCCGGTCCAAAGACATGCATGGTAGGTTGATTGGCATCTCTGGAAAATTGTCCGTTGTGTGTGTGTGTGAATGAAAGTGTGTGTGTGTCCTGTGATGGGTTGGCACTCCATCCAGTGTGTATCCTGCCTCGATGCCCGATGACGCCTGAGGTAGGCACAGGTTCTCCGTGACCCGAGGTATTTCGGATAAGCGGTAGAAAATGAATGAATTTGTTGATTTAAATCAGAAGCATGGTTTAACTCGTATAGCTCAATCCAACACAACTCTCTAGCTGAATTACTGTATATTACAAAATAAAAGAAGTTTCATGAATTAAAAATTATAAAATAATATGCTTTATAATAATAATATATATATATTTTTGTATTTAACATATTGGTAACATATTGAATGATTCTGGTTCACATGTTTGCCTCAGACTTTTTGGTTTGAGGGTTTGATTCCTGCCTCCAATATGTGTGTATGTGTGTGTGTGTGTGTCTGTGTGTGTGGGTGTGTGTCATAGAGAGATGGTTGTATGTTAAAAAATTAAAAAAATACTTTTTTCCACAATATAAAAATATTAAATATTATATATTTAAATATTTATAAAATAAAATAAAAAAAATAATAGCAATAAAATCAATAATAATAATCTTACTTTTTTTCTGCTCCCAAAGTTCAAATCTCTATCAGTAAATATTTTTTCAGCTGCTGCGTGTGAATCTGAGGAGATGGTACATCTATAAATGTTTTCATTTATCCAGGTCACTGAATCATCGAGCAGTAATAAGTCAAGGCTCCTGTATAACCTAGAAGACATTCAGCACTCAAGCAGATACTTCATCAGTAGTGTCAGGGACGCATTATAAAACTCAGTCTCTGCCTTTTATACGCCACATACTCAATCACTGACATCTCCGACGGTGCTTTCAGAATCATTCAGCGCTTGTGCAATCTTCTCCGATTTTTTATTTATTATTTTTCCTGAGGTGAATTTGAATTTTTCTACTGATACAAGAGCACATTCATTTTGAATTCACTAAATTACGTACAACTACATTCTATGTCGGTTGTTCGATTTCAGATCTAGTTGTTAGTCACAAATAGATCTATAGTATATTGTTTTTGCATTAACGATCCTGATTGGATAAATCTAGCACACAACTGATTTAAATAAGGGTTTGTCTTACGTTTTAAGTAATCAGTGAGAGAAAAAAATGACCGCCGTTCTGTCCTCGAGAAGGTTTTTGATTGTTCGCCGCTTTCTAATATTTTTTGACATTAAGTTGACCAGGGGGGCACGATGGCATAGTGGTTAGCACGTTTGCCTCACACCTCCAGGGCTGGGGGTTCGATTCCCGCCTCCGCCTTGTGTGTGTGTTTGCATGTTCTCCCCGTGCCTCGGGGGTTTCCTCCGGGTACTCCGGTTTCCTCCCCCGGTCCAAAGACATGCATGGTAGGTTGATTGGCATCTCTGGAAAATTGTCCGTAGTGTGTGAGTGTGTGTGTGAATGAGAGTGTGTGTGTGTGCCCTGTGATGGGTTGGCACTCTGTCCAGGGTGTATCCTGCCTCGATGCCCGATGACGCCTGAGATAGGCACAGGCTCCCCGTGACCCGAGAAGTTTGGATAAGCGGTAGAAAATGAATGAATGAATGAAAGTTGACCAGGAATTTGTTGACATCCGACTTTTAGTCATTACTCAGTGTGAAATATTTCCCCCTTACGACAGCACACACTTCTGTGATGTTCAGTGTTTTAGCTCCTGACGCTATGAAGATGCTTTTTACCTTGTTTTCCTCCTAGGTCGTGAGTTTGAATCCCAGGTCCACCAATCCTCCATTGCTGGGCCCCTGAGCAAGGCCCTTAAACTGTAAACATGGTTTATACTGTACATATGATATGAGGCACGAACTGATTGGGTGTCTGCTCCTAAGCATCGATCTGTTGCATTCTAACACAGCTTCAGAGCAGATTGTCATAATCTTGGGTAAAAAACTATATTTAGAATGTTGTTAAGCCCAGTGTGAAAAAAAAATCAATATTTTCAGCTAATGTTTGTTTCTAGTAGATTTAACGAACTCAAATCTTTTTGGTTTTCATATTACCAGTTAGTTGACTTTACTTAATAATTTCAACAAGTAAATGAGCTTCATACATACTTGAAAAAGTTAAGTTCTGAATTCCACTGACAAATAAAAGTTACTGAAACAAAACAAATTGTGTTATGGTCACGTTCTGTTTTAAGATCAATTAACGTACAGTATGTCGATTCATTTCCAAGTACAGTATATAAGAATGTGAAGCTACTTAAATGAAAACTTAAAAGTTTGATTTCTGTCTAACTCGTGTAACATTTAATTTCACATCGCAGCCAATGCATTCGGGGCTACAACGTCCCCGTTTTCATTAAAACTCAGAATTTTCAGCTGATACTGCTGTAAAGTAGTCATAACTGAATAAACTGATGAGCATGTACTAAATAACATCTCCCTCAGAGAAATAACCTTCCATATTAAAACATTAAAAGCGAGAAGTTTGTCGGAGCTAACCTAGCCAAAACGCCACTTGCTAGCTACGTGCCACTAGCATGGCTGAATGGCTTTCTCTCCTAAGCCTGCTAAGTTAGCTGGATTCTCCTAGCTCACGTTTCCTGAAGGTGAGCCTGCAGGGTGTTCTTTGTTGTGCTCTACGGTACTATTCACAGCAGATGGCGTCGATCTGAAACACATCAACTGTTCATCTGCCACAGAGGAAAGACATGTGGGACTGCCATCATTCAGAACTGAAGCCAAACCCGGCAAGGAGGTTTCAAGGAAAAACGTCCGTATGACAGTAGTGTGTGTTAAAATATTCAGACTGATCGTGTGCTCTCGTTCACACAAGTAGCATCCAGGTGTCAACGTTCACTGGTGCCCCCTGGTGTTCACAGAATAAGTTCTACGATAAGGCGATTAACTCGCTTTTAGTTCGAACGAGTTGCGCACCGAGTTTACTAAAAAACTAGGTGAGTTTAAGATCTAATGATAAAAGTGAAATGCTCTAGATCTTTTAACTCCATATCCCTGTCTGTTCCCCAGGTTCATGTAATGATCCCGTCTCTTCAACGTAGGGAAGAAAAAGGGGTAGAAGGAACATCTGGAGAGCAGACCTCAGCAGGTTAAGGTAAACAGCTTCTCCTTTTATGGAAGAGTGCACAGAGGTACTCTACAGCATGGAAGGCTTTCAAAGCTCCACAGAGGCCACAACATCTTGCTTCAATTTGCTGTGGAATCTATCCACCTCTCCTGGACCTTACGGGAATCCTGGTACAAGAACATACATGCACATTCACACAAAAAAAAGGTGCCTAGCTTAGATACACACACACACACACACACACACACACACACACACACACACACACACACACACACACACACACACACACACACACACAGACACACATACACATACACACACATAGGAACACAAATCATGCCATTTTAAGAAGCAAATGTTTGAAGAAAACTGAATTAGTGTGAGCGCTGCATGGTAAGTAAAGCATTCACCCTTCTCTCATATGAATTTGTAACACATCTGGCCTGTGGCAGCTGGCATCATCCATCAAAACACCTCTCACCCAGACAGACCATGGCTGCAAAGGAAACGCTGCTTTATCAAGATCCCATTTTGGGAATAATGTTTGTTTTGGGGAATCTGAGAGGGGGAGGTGGGGGTGTGGGGGGAGGTGTAGACAGAAACCAACAGGAAAGAATAACTAGATAAAAATGGATAAATGTAGATAGATATACCATGTAGAAATTGCTAAACAAATAAAGTTTAGCAATTCGGATAAGCCGTTCGGATATCGAATGCTGATGAACTCTCGACCCTTCACTACTAAGGGGTTTGTGTGATATGTCTCATGATGTAAACTGCATTTACAGTCAAATTACTTAATTTAAGTTTTGCATCCTGTACGATATCTATTATATATTTGAACCATTGATTTCAGCTGTACAGTATATTAACACCTTTTTATGCATATACTGTATATAATCCCGGTCTAATTAATCGTCACTCTATAAACCCTGCTTTTAATGGTGTAGGTTAATACACCTGTATAATGTTGTAGGTTAATTCACCTGTATAATGGTGTAGGTTAATGCACCTGTATAATGGTGTAGGTTAATGCACCTGTATAATGGTGTAGGTTAATGCACCTGTATAATGGTGTAGGTTAATGCACCTGTATAATGGTGTAGGTTAATGCACCTGTATAAGTGTAGGTTAATGCACCTGTATAATGGTGTAGGTTAATGCACCTGTATAAATGTAGGTTAATGCACCTGTATAATGGTGTAGGTTAATGCACCTGTATAATGGTGTAGGTTAATGCACCTGTATAATGGTGTAGGTTAATGCACCTGTATAATGGTGTAGGTTAATGCACCTGTATAATGGTGTAGGTTAATGCACCTGTATAATGGTGTAGGTTAATGCACCTGTATAATGGTGTAGGTTAATGCACCTGTATAATGGTGTAGGTTAATGCACCTGTATAATGGTGTAGGTTAATGCACCTGTATAAGTGTAGGTTAATGCACCTGTATAATGGTGTAGGTTAATGCACCTGTATAATGGTGTAGGTTAATGCACCTGTGTAATGGTGTAGGTTACAGCACCTGTACAGTCCTGTATAATATATTTTATTCTGTACAGTCCGAAGTACAATGTCTGTTGTTATATGCTGAGTATTAGTTAATTAGTTTATTTCTATGTATAGCTACTGGATGTTTGTATTTCAGTCAGGATCGATCGATCTATCTATCTATCTATCTATCTATCTATCTATCTATCTATCTATCTATCTATCTATCTATCTATCTATCTATCTATCTATCTATCTATCTATCTATTGGTATGTCTGTCTATATGTCTATCTATACAGTAAGTGTGAAAAGTCTTAAAATATCCATTTCCCCGTCTTATAATATCTACAATAGTATATACCTTTCAATCACTCATTAGAGCACATGGATCTAAAGAAATAAATATTCAGCATCGACCGTAGAAAGCCATGAGAATATAAAACGGTTTGAGTGACGACAGCGCTGCAGCCTATGATGTGCCTGTCACGTTTCAAAAGAAGGCTACATCCTCGGAAAAGGACTACGTCCATCCTGAAGGGGTCTGTGTGCTAGAGCTCTGAACCATGGGGATAATCTCAGCGGAAGTGTAGCCCCTTTTCCACCCTGTACCGACTGGCATTTTTGGAATTGCTGGCAGGTATTTCGCCGGGGAGTCCAGAATGTTCTTGTAAGGCAGCAATGCGGTATATTGTGCTGTTAAATCCGTGCCCTACAGGCTCAGGAGGCTGAGATTGCTTTCATTGCTCCCTGCTTCCAGCCAATATAAGGAGGTAATAGAGGATGGAGGAGAGGCTTGCGTTTTATAGCTGCGGTCAATGGACACTCGTGCACATAAAGTAATAGGGCTCAATTTCCAAAAAGCAATGCAGAGGCTGATAGGAAAGCTGTTAGCAGTAAGATGTGGCTTTGTCCTGTTGTACAAACCTGATTTAGAGATATCAGATATCATTTGGTTGCTTCGAAGCAATTCATCTATTATGGCAGGAGTTTTCCACTCGTTCTGATCCTGATCCTGTAAAAACAGAGAATAAACGACTCCCATTAAGAACCCTGTATAAAATGTTTTATTCTTTATTTTTTTCTTTCCAGTTAGTGAGAAATCTGACTGTGTCTCACTTCAGAGTTTCCTATCATCTTGTCAAGGTGGATGTACGTACTGTATATCTCTTCTAACACATGAAATAGCTCCTCTGTGTGGTTGTAAACCCTCGGGAAAACAAAATCCTGGATAATCTTGTTTGAGGTTTCAGACTGCTCATACTTTACTCAAGATTAACATTGAATCCTGGCTCTTTGTAAACTGATATTTTACACTGTACGTTCCTAGAACTTGGCTATACTTATTTGCACAACTCACGTTTTCACATAAGTAATAAAAAACTTAACATATGCTGTTTTGCACCCGAGCAGCTATTGTTATCTTTCACAGCTTTCTAATCTTCTTTTTATCGTGTAGTTGACCAGGAGATTATTGATATCCAACTTGAACAAAAGTTTTATTGTGGCGTATCGTATTTCCTCCTCGCTACCTTGCGTACGTCCGTTTTGCCAACTGACACGATCTACCGAGCTGTTTTTGTTAGCTGTTGCGACATCCTGGTTTTCACATGATATCTGGCACAAACAGTTCGGTTTCTGATTGGATGTCTGTTGCTAAGCAACTAGCCGTAACATTCTGAGCCTGCATCATTTCATACTATACATATTGGTCGCCATAATGAGGAGGTTCATAACCCTGTGTAAAAAAAAAGTCACGCTAACGCTGCTTCATAATTACATGTCTGAAACATCCCTCCAAATGCAGATAGAATGTCAATAAAGCTTTAAAAGACACTGATGCAATCTGTATTTCAAATCCCAGGTTATATTAATAGGAATGTGCTTATTATGTTTTCATATATAATAATTATATGACACATTGGTGAGTTAGAAGATAAATGTAATGCAGTAATGCCGCTTCAAACACATCGCCGTCCACATCTTTGATTCCTTTCCTTTCCCGGCATCCACTCGAGTGTTTAATCCACACTCAGCTCTAATTCCACTTGAAAGTGACAGACACGTGAGATCAGACACATGGCACACTAGTGATGTGACGTGACATACAGCTAAGTATAGTGACCCATACTCAGAATTCCTTCTCTGTGTTTAACCCATCCAAAGTGCACACACACAGCAGTGAACACACACACTGTACACACCGTGATCACACACCCGAAGCAGTGGGCAGCCATTTATGCTGCGGCGCCCATGGAGCAGTTGGGGGGTTCGGTGCCTTGTTCAAGGGCACCTCAGTCGTGGTATTGCCGGCCCGAGACTCAAACCCACAACCTTATGCTTAGGAGTCAAACTCTCTAACCATTATGCCACGACTTCCCCTAGTAACTATAACGTATAGTATAGTATATATAGTATATTATAGTATAGTATAGTACACCTTATTCATTTCCGTCGCTCGAGTCTGTTGACGCCAGTGAGAGAGAGAATCTGTTAGAGAGTAGGTGCAGTAAATCGTGTTAAATATACACTACAAGTCTCAGGCTCTGCATTTTTAAAAGTGTCTATCCGAGCACCCCCTGTAGTGCTTTCACAAAGCCGCAGGGGTCCAAGAATCTGCTTCTGGAAAACCACAACAGGCATTATGGGAAAACAGCGTATATATATATATATATGTATACGTTGTACTTAAGTTCAGCAAGTCAACTAACAAGAGCAGGATCTTGACAGAGAAGTAATGACTTGTGTTTTTTTGTTCTTCGTGTCTAAATTCAGTGACTCATTCCTATTGAAATCGTAGCGCATTTAGACACCCATTCAGCTGATAATGAGCTCCTTTTGCCACAATCATTTCCGGCTACTTACTGTGTTACATTATAGCAGTATTTGTCCTCAGACTCGCTGCTGTAATGAACACGAATGCCTTGCTCATTTATATGGACCACCTACACACCATGATGTGAAGTCCTTTGTTTCGTATCGCTTCCCACAGAGATTAAAGCTTCTGGCTTATTTTTATAAGTCTGTTGTTGTTTTTTTTTTAAAAAGAACATGGCGGACACTTAGACCCACGATAAAATCATCCACTCTGGTATTGTTAGGATTTGTTATCTCGATCTTATTCGGATTAGATTTATGTCAGTTAGCGTTGAATTGTACACTCGTGTATGCTTGGGATGACAAAAACCTTCCATTTCTTCACAAATTTTAGATGTAAACATATCACATTTTCATCAAACGTCATGCTAGAGTTGCAAAATGGGGAGAAATGGGTAAGCAGGGCTAAGTAAAAAGCATCAACACGAGGTTTTATTTTTGGTATCCAAGTTATGTGGTTATGTGTAATCAAAAATGTCAAACGTCTTAACGAAGTTGGATATTTTTCGGAAAGTGCAACAGCGCCACCAATGGTTGTAAGAAACACACAGAATGGGATGAAGAAGCAGCTTGGGGCTAATTTCTTTCTAGCCCAGATTAGAGATTCATGCAGCCTGAACAGACGTGCAGACCCCTGATGGGATTATTTACTCTGTTGTCCTGAAAGCACACAATGTCCAGAGTAGAAATGACATTGTTTAAAATGATCATTTTGGTGTTTTGGGTTTTGACTGAATTTGGTTACAACATTTCCACTTGCCATGTTTGGGGTAGTTGTGGCTCAGCAGTTGAGGCTCTCGGTTACTGTTCAGAAAGTCAAGTGTGGTTTAAGACCGAGTTTAGCAAAACTGCTTCTGCTGGACCTTTGTGCAAGACCCTTAAACCTCTCTGCTCCAGGAGCACCGTATAGTGGAGGCTCAAGAGGTTAAAGCACTGGGTTGCTGATCGGAAGATCAGGGTTTAAGCCCCGTCACTTCGAAGCTGCCACTGTTGGGCCCTTGAGCAAGGCCCTTAACAGTCTCTGCTTCAGTGGTGCTGTACAGTATCATAGTTGACCCGGTGCTCTGACCCCAAGCAGAATTTCACTGCTGTCTGTAATAAAGGACTTTTGGCTTCTTTTTTATTCTCTATTCTTTATTCTAAATGTATGTAAGTAATTGTGGAAAATATCTATAGAAATAAAGGCTGGTTTACGATGTTGGGACAAAACACGGTATAAACTCAGTAAAGTATTACAGCCTTGTGTAGCTCTGTGGGTGTGTCTCATCATGCTATCAATAGGGTTATGGGGTTATTTAATATCGCACCTAGCCATCACTATAGCTAACTGTCTATATAATGGATGCTGGATTACTTTCTCTTTACTTGGATGAGAGAGAGAGAGAGAGAGAGAGAGAGAGAGAGAGAGAGAGAGAGAGAGAGAGAGAGAGAGAGAGAGAGAGAGAGAGAGAGAGGTCACTCTGGGGCTGCAGTTATTACTGGCAGGGATTGCATGACTCTGCAGGGTCCAGTTGGAAGAGCAGGTGGTGGATCTGCTCATTCGGGAGACAGAGCATCTCCATCAGCACAAACTGGCCCTTTTTCACTCACCATGTCTTCCAGCGCACACTGTTCCTCGTGCTTACTTGCCATGGGGCCTGTTTTCCAAAAAAGTGCAACTGTTCAAACATGACAACAGCACTTCAGCAAAAAAAAAAAAAAAAAAAGAACACAGCAGGTATAAGTGTATCCCATCTGTCCTAAAGTCACAAAGGTAGTAAAGCACCACAGCTTTTAGGAAGCGCTGTATACAGCACGATGTCATAGACGGAGTCAAATATCCAGGACGTTCAGGTGAAGGGGAAGATTTTATCTTTGCATGCTGCTAAATGTCAGTGTGAGTCCTTCTGCAGCAGGAGATGTGATGAATATCAGTAAAAAGCTGTAACGTATCTGCTTCCTTTCCAATTTTAAATTTTTTTTGGATCGTTGTCTTTTCATCTTTAAGACAACGATCATGTTCTCTCATGTAACAAAAATCAGGGTTCATGTGTAAGTTCGTTGTAGATTTCGACATTTTAAGATAGATATATAGAGTTTTGATATCGCAAAACTCAGGACTTCTGGTAGTTCCCAGAATATCAAAGTCTACTAAAGGTGGTAGAGCGTCTAAATATTTAGCTCCTAAACTCTGAAACAGCTTTACTGGCACACTCTCCCAGTTTAAATGTAGATTAAAGACACATATCTTTTAGTTAGACCTACACATAATACAGCCTATAACCGTGTGCTCCAGTAGATCTAATCAAATGTACATTATTATCTATTGCTGGTTAAAATATTATGAACAGCAGCTACGCTAATTTCTCTCCACATGCGTGTTTTTTTTCTACCCATCCTGAGGCATCTAGAGACTGTACCATCTCCAGTTGTGTTCCATCTCATGAGTGTTCAAACGTTCTAAGAGAAGATACCAACTCCATGTGGTCTTTGAGGACAACAACCTCCTCATCAGTACACAATAATCAGACTGTATCTGACTGTAGATAAGCCATTAACTGTAATAACACACACGTGTTTATAACAGTTTATAATCACACCCTTCGGTGTCACCCAAATGAGGATGAGGTTCACTTTTGAGTCTGGTTCCTCTCAAAGTTTCTTCCTCTTCCATCTGATGGAGTTTTACCTCACAAATCACCTCAGACTTGCACCTCAGAAATACAAACACATTTAAATAGAAGTCTAATATTAATCTTCAACTTTTTGTACTATATTTCTTATGTTTTGCAAAGCGGCTATGAGACAATGTCCATTAATGAATGTCTTTTCTATGCCTCACTGTCTAAAAGGTAGTTCAGGTAATGGTAAGGGTTAGGGTTCTATTGTTATTATAGTTTTGGGCTATTTCAGCATATGGATTTTCAAAAGAACAGCCAGGTCTTTCTCTTAAGTATTAAAGAGATTCTGTGCCACAGTTAATGTACCACTTTGTTACTCAGAAATTCCCAACTGTGTCTCTAATGAATGAGGTGTTCTTTGGAGTTCGACTGTAGTGCATGGAAGGAAAGGCTCCATGAGTTGGCACTAATTAGACCCTTAGGGAGCTGAGAAGGAACGTCCGGAAACGACTGCTCACCATCGGGTAACTTTCAGAAGAATAGGGGAGTCTTTCTTCCTCGCCTGATCCTGTTATTACTGTCACATTACCTGTGATCTTCAAGAAGTAAGCGTGAGAGCTTTGTGTTAATGACTTGGGTGTTTAAACCTAACAGTGGATTTTAGACCTGTCTGATTTCAAATGCTTGAGACATGAGCGTTTAAAATTCGGTGCATATTTACTCTCAGGTTCAGTTTTACAGTTTAGAGCACTATTTCGACTGCAAATGACTTCCAAAGATGTTAAATGTTAAATGTCGCTGGAGGTGTTCTGTAGTAATTATAATCGGTCCGCATGAGATAAGCATTCGCTTCCTGGAGTGCCTATGAACTAGAGAATTGCAAGGTATAACAGATCTTTACCAACATGTCTGGTCAGAATTCAGAAGGCTTGATTGATTATGAACTGCGGTTATTCCAGTCGGAATTCTCCTAAGCACAGGAACATTTAGTCAAATGAAAATGATTGACATAATGGATTTGGAAGGTATTTAAGGATTTTTAAGATTAAACATAAGGAATGTATACAGAGAGAGAGAGAGAGAGAGAGAGAGAGAGAGAGAGAGAGAGAGAGAGAGAGAGAATCAGTGACAGTTATAAAACTGATTATCTCATTGCAATGGTGCCTATCGACAGTTGGGATAAATCAGGCAGCAAGTGAACAGTCAGTTCTTTAAATTGAGTCAATGGACACAAAAATGGCAAATGTAAGGATCTGAGCAACTGTGTTAAGTGTGATGGCTAGACGACTGGGTCGGGGCATCTCCAATACAGCAGGTCTTGTGGGTTGGTAAGTACAAGGGTTATCTGAAAAGTCAAAATGAAATGCCAAGATTTAATAATAATTTGATTGGACACCCCTTGGTTAGTACAGTACCAACCAAAATTGGTCCAAACACAGACAAATTTAGAACCAGAAAAAGGGTCATGGGAGCTCAAGACCTAATATAGTGTAGGTCCACCAAAACAGCTCTGACCCTTTAAGACTCTTCAAAACCTCTGAAGGTGTGTTGTAGTATTGTCACAACCAGGATGGAAGGAGACAGACCCGTATGCGGTTTAGCTTCAAATGAAAGGGGTTTAATAAATAATGAAGACAAAGACAGAAAAAGACGATAACTAAAGCAATACAGATGACGACACTTAACAATGACTAAACATAACGAAGGGTAAACGAAACTAATGATTCCTTAAATATACATAAAAAGACAATGATGACACAATATGGATCAGGTGTGGAGACAGGGAGGAGCAGACGAAGGCGGGGCAGACAAGTGACGAGGAGGATAAACAAAGGCACGTGGCCAAAAGTCCGGGCTGAGTCCTGACAAGTATCTGGTAGCAAGACCTAGATTTAACGCAGATCTGTTAAAGCAGTGAGTTGAGGCATCTAGGGGTCTGACTTGTTTGTCCATCACATCCCATAGATGCTTGATCTGATTTAGATCAGATGTTCAAATTGGGATTTAGATACGTACGATTTGAATGTACACTTCTACTGGGCTTTGATTCATTGTACATCGGGTAATTATGTAATGTAATTTCATCATTTATCCATCCATCCATCCATCCATCCATCCATCCATCCATGGCAGCACAAGGCAGGGTTCACACGGGATAGGATGCCAGTCTATCACAGGGCACAATCACACACATACTCACACACTTCGGACAATTAAGAGATGACAATAAGCCAACAATGCATGGACTCTGGACTGAGGGAAAAGACCATTGTACCTGGAAGTGTGACATGCCCCCAGGCGCAGATGGGAATTAAGTCCCGACCCTAGACGTGTGGGGCAGGCGACCATGCCATCAAGCCCCCATGCGCCACCACCTTTTTCCCCAATTTAATTTTTACAAATAAAATCTTAACAGATTTACTTTTTCAGTGTTTTTTTTTTTTTTTTTGGAACCTTTGTGTGATTTCCATTGCCATCATCATCGTTCATTATTGTTATTATTCATGAATCAAACAAATCATATATGCCAACGTAAAAACAATACAAAAATCTGTAAATCTTTTATTTGTAATCTCGAGCTTTATTATTGGCCTGCATTAGTAAACACTGCATGGGTGTTTGACTGAGAATGGAATGAACATACTCTCCATTTTCCACTCATTTTTGTTTGCCAACAAATGATTAACAATAAATATTGAATGGCCATATAATTACAAATCAAATGTTGCTCTCTTACTTCTGCTGAGTGCAGAAACAGTTTCCTGTCCCAACAGGACTTGTTGCTTTGTCATGTTTTTTTTTTTTTTTTTTGTAGAAATCATGAAGTGAGACTGTATTTGTAGAAAAATGAGTGCATGACCACAGACAGTTGTTCCACATCAGTGCTCAGAACCGGTGCGATAAGGATTGTGTATACTGGAAGGAAAGTCTGTTAGAAACAGTGAGCCTTATTTATAGCCAAAGAACGTGAGCCTTATTTATAGTTTTCTGAACTTATTTCTTCTTTTTAATGCAGTTGTCATGAGTCAAGTTTAGAAATGACTTATTTTTTCATCACGTGATTCTTTTCACTGGCCATGATTCTCTGAAATGAAAAGACCATGGCCATTCGTTGTTCCTGAATTAAACACTTTTGAAATTTGATAACTTTTTCCTTTTACTGTCAATAAGATCGGGTTTAACGTTGTGTACAATGCTTTCTCATCTGTATAAATCTAAATGGTCGATCAGCTGCAGGATCCTGCTCTCTTGCTGCTACGGCCCGGGTTCGATTCCGATTCAGGGGACAGAACCAACCACAGAGAGGTTAACTCTCAGTGCTGGACCCAATCCTGGATAACTGGGAGGTAAAACCTGTGCCATAAATCCAAATGTACATAACGAGATGATCTGCTGTGGTGAATCCAAACAGGGAGCAGCAACAATGTTGAACAAAAACCTTTAACGTTTTGTCTCACATCCCCATGAGGCTGGGGGTTCGAATCCTGTCTCCTCCCTGTGTGGGTATGGAGTTTTCATTTTCTCCCCATGCATCAGGGGCTCTCTATCTGTACACTACTTTCCCCGATTCATGAACTGTAGGCTGATTGGTGTCTCTAATTTACCCGAAGTGTAACAATGTGTGTGTGTGTGTGTGTGTGTGTGAATGATGGGTTTTTTCATCTTGTCCACTGTGTCCTCTGCTTTGTCCCCCAGGCTCTCTGAAATTTTGATCTCCTTTTAAAATTATATTCTGTGTACTCAAGGAATTACATCAGGCACATATCTGGAGTTGTCTGAGTTAATACTGAGTTTTTGGAGTGACTACATTTAATCACTGGACACATGGTGGATTTAATAAAGCAAATACAATCAGCTAGTTCAAACTGATATAATTGACGTGTGAATCTTGTTAGCTATAGAACAGTATGTGTGATATTGGGTAGTATGTGGAGGCTAATGTTATGATACAGTGTTCTAAAAGCACCTAAAAAAAGTCTGTATATTGCTTTAATATGGTTTTGTTCCAGATGTCTCTGCAGCTTCCACAATCACTTTTCAGTATAATATGATTCTGCACCAGCAGAGAGAGCCAGTTCCCCAAAAATCCTACTTCTACACTGTGTGTGTGTGTGTGTGTGTGTGTGTGTGTGTGTGTGTGTGTGTGTGTGTGTGTGTGTGTGTGTGTGTGTGTGTGTGTGTGTATACCAATCGGTAAAAGAAGCAGTGCAAAGGTTTAACAATGCACATCATTTATGTGAATAGCTGGATGGTCCATTAAACTAGCTTTAGCTCCTATTAAAAGCATTAGTTTCTGTCATAAACAGGCTTGGCTGAGTCCACACACACACACACAGACACACACACACACACACCACATATGAAATGCAGACAGTAATCTATCTGCTCTGGGAAGAAACTGTTTAAATACAACACACACACATCTATTTTTATAATAACACAGCAGTAATGGAGCTGAGATCAGATCCCACCCCTCGCTCCACTCTCTTCTCTCCGCTCCAATCTTTCCTTCCTCACTATTCTCACTAATCTCACTATTTTTTAAGCTTGTTTACTTCGTATGAAACACTTTGCAATACACATGCGTATTTACCTCATGTTTCAAGATAGACCTTTATCCTTCTCTCCTCAGGTCACTCAGATAATTACCAAGTGCTTCTTCATTCTAACCTGCTGCCTCCTTTAATTTATTTTTAATAAAGGTTTAGCAAACTAATTACAGAGGATGTTGCCGTGAGCCTAAATAAAGCTCTAGATACATTAAAAATGAAGCATTAAGTTAAGAAAACATTTAAAATGTCCAAGTAAACAAACAAACATGCAAATGAAATATGCAGATGAAATAATTAGCATCCCAAAGTTTATCCTTTTTTTTTTTTTTTTAATTAACACCACCATCTTGAATTGTTTATGCAGTTTGGACAAAAGTTTGAATTTTTGTCTTCATTAATGAATTTTTTTATAGTTTGTTTTTTTTGTAAACGTATTTGTTAATGAAAGCATTCATCTACGATCTTCATACATGTTATTTAAATATTTATAATATTATTCATTATTTTGTTTATTTATTAGAGCCACAAAAAAAAAGTCCAAATGAATACTATTTTTAATGGTAAAGTTTTTATAATGGTAATAGTTTTATATACACAAAAAGCACAGCACACTAAGCTACTGTAGCATTACACTCCATGCTTTTATCAAGTCAGAAACAGAACATTCTTTTTCCAAAAATACTAAGAGAAATTGCTTTTATAGACCTACAATGTTAGCTATAGTACGGCTAAAAAAGAAAAGCGTAAAGAGTTTGATGTTACAGTAGTAAAAAGTCCACTTTAGTTTGACCAACTGCCAAAGGTCATCTGTGTTGAAGCTGATAAAACATAAATCTTCATCGTCATAAAAAATGACTGGATTGTTCGTTCATAGAGGCTGTGGATTATACCAAACTCCATTAGTCTGCCAGAGTGAGTATGTACAGTACAGTTTATAATCAAAGGCCTTGCTAATACAGACAGTTACATGACAACAGTAAACTTTTATTTCTTACCAATGGTAATTACAGGAAAAAATGCATATTAAAGAGAAAATAAAGCAAGAAGGATGCAGTGCATTGTTACCTTAAATAATAAACAAATCAAAAATAAAATCAAAACCCTGCATAAAGTTTTGCATCCGGCTGAATGTCCTGTAGTTCTGTAGTATGCACTTTTTGTTTTGGATGAAATATATCTTATTATTAATATTTTTCCTTTTTATTTTATGGAGGAGACAGTGTTATAGGTTTTGGGATGTGCTGTTATCAGAAATTAGTTAATGACAGGGTGTTGGTTTATTGTTTTCGCAGAACAGCACATGTCAAGATGATTTATTCCTCGTAACATTTGACAATATTTACAATTTCTCATTCATTAGACAATGACAAATTACAATTTATGAGTTAGCGTTGGTCATTGCCCACAAAACAAGTTAGTACCTGTTCTCTTTCAAGCTATAAAAGCCATGAACAGTTGTTCCATTAACTTTCCTACTCATGCAGCTCATCGTGTTTTATCATGCAACTCATCAGAAACTGCAAAACTTCTTTCAATTCAATTCAAGTTTATTTGTATAGCGCTTTTTACAATAGACATTGTCTCAAAGCAGCTTTACAGAACATAAACATAGAGCAAAAGGTAGACATAATTAATGATAAAGGAAATAACGAATAATAAAGGAAATAAGAATTAACAGAATAAAAATTCTAGGTTATTATTAGATGTATATAGTTCACAATGGGGGTGTGATTGTAATATACAGTCAGTTAAATGTTGTATTGGTGTAAGGATCATGGACTTCGGATCTCCTTAGTATCACAGAGTCTAACTGGTGATGTCTCAGGATTCTTAGAGTAGGCCTCGACTCAGTGGACGTCCAAAGGCTTCGTCCCACAGAGGACGTTGGGAGCTGGTACAGTGTCTGGATGCCTCGGGATGGGTACAAAGAGAGAAGCAGTGGAAAGGGGTTAACATATCTGCTGTTCATAAAAATGTGCCGGTCTAATGTACTAGTGCATGATACTATAGGATGTATTATGTGTACGCCTGACTAAAGAGATGAGTTTTTAATCTACATTTAAACTGGGAAAGTGTGTCTGCGCCCCGAACACTATCAGGAAGACTATTCCAAAGTTTGGGAGCTAAATAAGAAAATGCTCTACCACCTTTAGTAGACTTAGATATTCTGGGAACTACCAGAAGTCCTGAATTTTGTGATCTCAGAAAGCATGAAGGATTGTAACGTGTTAGAAGACTAGTTAGATACATGGGAGCTAAACCATTAAGAGCCTTGTACGTAAGTAGCGGCAGTTTGTAGTCAATTCTAAACTTAACAGTTAGCCAGTGTAGAGATGATAAAATTGGGGTTATATGGTCATACTTTCTTGTCCTAGTGAGAACTCTGGCAGCTGCGTTTTGGACTAACTGTAGCCTATTTATTAAAGATGCAGGACAGCCACCTAGTAATGCATTACAATAGTCCAGTCTAGAGGTCATGAATGCATGAACTAGCTTCTCAGCATCAGATACAGACAGGATGTTTCTAAGGTGGAAGAAGGCTGTTTTGGTAGTATGGGCGATATGATTTTTAAAAGACAAGTTGCTGTCTAGTATAACAAAGAGGTCTTTCACTGTCGAGCTACTAGTAATAGTACATCCCTCTAAATGGGAGTTAAGTTGTGAGAGTTTCTGTGCACTGGTTTTTGGACCTATGAGTAGTATTTCTGTCTTATCGGAGTTTAACAATAGAAAGTTGCAGCTCATCCAGTCTTTTATCTCTCTAAGGCATTGAGTTAATTTGGACACCATGGCTATTTCATCTGGTTTTGATGAGATATATAACTGTGTGTCATCAGCATAACAATGGAAACTAATCCCATGTCTTCTAATAATGTTCCCTAATGGAAGCATGTATATAGAGAAAAGCAGAGGTCCTAGAACTGATCCTTGAGGGACCCCATAATTGACTGGTAATAAACTGGAGGATTCGCCATTTAATTCTACAAAATGGTATCGATCAGACAGGTAGGATCTAAACCAACTTAAAGCCTGTCCATGAATACCTGTGTAATTTTGTAAGCGATCTAGAAGAATGTTGTGGTCTATAGTGTCAAATGCAGCACTAAGGTCAAGTAGAACTAATAGTGACATGCAGTCTTGGTCCGAAGCTAAGAACAAGTCGTTTGTAACTTTAACAAGTGCAGTTTCTGTGCTATGATGGGGCCTGAAACCTGACTGAAACTCTTCAAGGATGTTGCTCTCCTGTAAGAAGGAGCTGTTGAACAGACACAACCTTTTCAAGTATTTTAGACATAAACGGAAGGTGTGAGATAGGTCTGTAATTTGATAGTTCATTTGGATCTAAGTTAGGTTTTTTGATGAGTGGCCTAATAACTGCCAACTTAAAAGACTTCGGGACGTAACCTAAAGATAACGAGGAGTTAATGATATTAAGAAGAGGCTCACCAGCTTTATGTAACACTTCTTTCAGTAGTTTAGTTGGGATGGGGTCTAGTGAACATGTTGTTGATTTAGCTGTAGTAATAAGTTTATCTAACTCTTCCTGTCCTGTACTTGTAAAGCTGTGTAAAGCCTTAGGTGAGATTGTGTCACTGGTTGCTCTCATATGTTGAGCGTCACCTATTTTATTCCTGACACTTTCGATTTTATCAGTGAAGAATCTCATAAAGTCCTCACTACTGAAATGTGATGGAATAGTGTGTTCAGATTTCAGTTTTTTGTTAAACTAGCCACTGTGCTAAATAAAAACTTGGGATTGTTCTGGTTATTTTCTATGAGTTTGCTCAGGTGCTCAGCCCTAGCAGCTTTTAGAGCATGTCTACAGCTGGACATACTGTCCTTATACGCAATTCTAAACACCTCTAATTTAGCTTTTCTCCATTTCCATTCGAGGTTACGGGTCTCCCTCTTGAGGGTGTGAGTATGACTATTACACTATTACTAGAGATTTAAGCACTTATGTACGTCGCTCTGGATAAGGGCGTCTGCCAAATGCTGTAAATGTAAATGTAAACTATTATACCATGGTGCAAGTGTTTTATCTCTAACCTTCTGTAATCTGACTGGGGCAACGGTGTCTAATGTGCTAGTGAACATAGCGTCTATGCTGTTAGTCATTGCATCTAGGTCATTCCTTCTCTGTCCTGAGATCTTCTCTGTCTCTGTTCGATGTCCTTCATTAAGTAATGTTAATTAAATGTTAAACTAGAAAACGTCACACATCAAAATTACACTGAAAGTCACTGAGCACTGTTACTATAGAAATGGATAGAAGGATTGCATTATTATAAACCTGTTATATACATTACAGCCAGAACTAGACTAGAGTTCAGTAGAGTACAAAATATTAGGATAGAGTTGAATAGAGTAGAATTGAAGAGGGTAGAGTTGACTAGAGTAGATGTACTGTAAGAGTCCAGTTATGTTTAGCAGAGTATATTAGGCTTGCAATTAGTAGATTAGAGTTGTGTCGAGTATAGTAGAATGGAATAAAATAGAGTTGAGTGGAGTAGAGTAGAATGGAGTAGAATGCATTCAAGTGGGTTAGAATAGAGTTGAATAAAGTTTAGTATAATAGAGTAACATTTGGTAGAGCAGAGTAGACTAGAGTAGAGTAGAATATGATCAAATAGAGTTGAGTAGAATAGTGTAGAATATTTGAGCAGAGTAAAGTTCAATAGAATAGAATAGAATAGAATAGAATAGAATACTTTATTAAACCCCAAGAGGAAATTTGTTGTCACAACAGCCACAATATGAAAACAACAGATACAAGTAAGACTTCAGATACAAGTAAAAGTTCACTTGTACAAAGGACAAAGTTTCGAATAAATTAATGAGATACCACAAGTAATAAAGAATGAAAAGAGATCTGTAGAACCGTTGTCTCAGTCTGTAGAACTGTTAGTCTCAGTTTTTAGAACTGTTAGTCTCAGTTTTTAGAACTGTTAGTCTCAGTCTGTAGAACTGTTAGTCTCAGTTTTTAGAACTGTTAGTCTCAGTCTGTAGAACTGTTAGTGTCAGTCGTTAGAACTGTTATTCTCAGTCCGTAGAACTGTTTGTCCCAGTCTGTAGAACTGTTAGTCTCAGTCTGTAGAACTGTTAGTCTCAGTCTTTAGAACTGTTAGTCTCAGTCTGTAGAAGTTTGTGTCAGTCCGTAGAACTGTTAGTCCCAGTCTGTAGAACTGTTAGTCTCAGTCTGTAAAACTATTATTCTTAGTCTGTAGAGCTATTTGTCTTAGTCTGTAGAGCTATTTGTCTTAGTCTGTAGAACTGTTAGTCTCAGTCTGTAGAACTGTTAGTCTCAGTCTGTAGAACTGTTAGTCTCAGTCTGTAAAACTGTTAGTGTCAGTCCGTAGAACTGTTAGTCTCAGTCTGTAGAACTGTTAGTCTCAGTCTGTAGAACTGTTAGTCTCAGTCTGTAAAACTGTTAGTGTCAGTCCGTAGAACTGTTAGGCTCAGTCTGTAGAATTGTTAGTCTCAGTCTGTAGAACTATTATTCTTAGTCTGTAGAGCTATTTGTCTCAGTCTGTAGAACTATTAATCTCAGTCTGTAGAACTATTAGTCTTAGTCTGTAGAACTGTTAGTCTCAGTCTGTAGAACTGTTATTCTCAGTCTGTAGAACTGTTAGTGTCAGTCCTTAGAACTGTTAGTCTCAGTCTGTAAAACTATTAGTCTTAGTCTGTAGAACTGTTAGTCTCAGTCTTTAGAACTGTTAGTCTCAGTCTTTAGAACTGTTAGTCTCAGTCTGTAGAACTGTCAGTACTCCTATATTCCACCCTGTCAGGTTTGACCCAGAGCAGTGGTAGTTCCATGGCTATGCTGTTGGACTACTGATTGGACGGTTGTGAGTTCAAAGCCCTTGGAGTCAGTCCTTGACTGACTCCTTTGAGATCTGCACGTGAATGACAACGCCCCTGTGTCTGATGTTCAGATGATTATTTATGCTGAGTACAGTGATTTAATAAGAAACTAATACATATAATCCATACTCAGAAAATAGTGTTTGAAAACTTAATTTGAACAACGGCAACAAATACAGCTTGCAATCACTGTAGCGCCCCAAAATGCATAAACAATTCCAGCTAGATTTGTAATGGAGCTTTAGCTCATTTCCCACCAATGTGTTTTTGTGAGACACACGTCAGCAAAAACTTCAAGATTTTAAAGACTCTGACTGCTCTATAACTTTCCAACCCTTAGTCATAGACACCTTAAGTGCTAAAACATGAGGCTCTGAAAATCCAGACACCCCACAAGACCTGCTGTATTGGAGATGCCCCGACCTAGTCGTCTAGCCATCACAGTCTGATACATCTTTAATGTTGAATTCTGTAGGTCAGCACCTCACGGCAATCCAAACTGATTCATTCTAACAACGAGCTAAAAAGAGAGCCACACTAAGCTCACAGAGCCAATCAGAGGAGACTTTACTCACATTTTAAGTCTCACGTTTTGGAACAAAGAACAGGTCCACAGAACTAAAAACGTCCTTATTTATATGTTGAATTTTTTAGGACACATGACATATGTATGTGGTCAGTCTCACGTTTCCCAAGACTCTTAGACCATATAGAGAGCATGGTGTCAGTAT